>NC_067137.1:26078217-26348722 GCF_903995435.1 Acomys russatus
CTTCAACCCCAGCACTCGGGAGGCAGAGGCAGGCAGATCTCTGTGAGTTTGAGGCCAGCCTGGTCTACAAAGCAAGTCCAGGATAGCCAAGGCTATACAGAGAAACCTTGTCTTGGGGGAAAAAAGAATTTTGTTTTAGTTGTTTGGTGGTGGTGTACATCTTTAATCCCAGCACTTGAGAGGCAGAGGCAGACAGTTCTCTGAGTTTGAGGCCAGCCTTGTCTAGTGTGAGTTCTAGGACGGCTAAGGCTACACAGAGAAACCTTGTCTCAAATAAACAAACAAAACCAACTAATTTTGCTTTAGTATTTCTTTTACAAGGGATATTTTATAGTTCTTGTGAATTTTTTGTCTGGCTGTGTTGTTAAGACAATGTTGTTCCCATAGAACAGGTTGGAAAATATTTCTTCCTTTCTTATTTTAAAAAATTATGGCCAGGCAGTGGTGGTGCCTGCCTTTAATCCCAGCATTCAGAGAGGCAGAGGCAGGCAGATCTCTGTGAGTTCAAGACCAGCCTGGTCTACAAAGCAAGTCCAGGACAGCCAAGGTTACACAGAGAAACCCTGTCTCAAAAACATGTATATATGTGTGTCTGCATATGTGCATGCAAGGGTCTGTGGAATCCAGAAGGCATCCGATCCTCTGGAGCCAGAGTCCAGGTATTTTTAAGCTATTTGGTGTAGGTGCTAGAGACTGAACTCGGGTCATCTGCAATGTAGTGTGTGATTTTCACCCCTTAGCCTCCTCTTTTCTGAGAAGGGTCTTATGTCATTTAGGCTGGCCTCAAATGGGAGATCCTACTGTTTGATTATTGACTCAATTTCTTGTTATACTGGGTGCTGTAGTTTGGTTTCCTGATGCCTCGATAAAACACTGACCAAAAGCAGCTTAGGGAGGAAAGGCTTTATTTGGCTTACACTTCTGGGTCACAGTCCATCATAGAAAGAAGTCAGGGCAGGAACTCAAGCAGAAACCATGGATGAGTTCTGCTTGCTGGCTAGCTCTCTTATACAGGCCAGAGTACCCAAATAGGGATGGTGCCATCAACAGTGGGCTAAATCAAGAGAGTTCCTCAGACAGGGCCACAGGCCAATCTGCCCAAGGCATTTTTTTTCCCTGTTTTTTTTTGAGACAGGGTTTTTCTTGTAGCCTTGGCTGTCCAGGACTCACTTTGTAGACCAGGCTGGCCTTGTACTCACAGAGATCTTCCTGCCTCTGCCAGATGCAGGATTAAAGGTGTGCACCACCACACCTGGCTCCCAAGGCAGTTCTTATATTGAGGGTCTCTCATCTCGGGTGACTCTAGGTTATTTGCAGTTGACAATAGCACCCAACCAGAAGCAACGTGTAGTGGCACACATACCTTTAATCCCAGCACTCAAGGAGGCAGAGGCAGGCAGAGCTCTGTGAGTTTGAGGTCAGCCTTGTCTACAAAGAGAGTCCATGACAGTCAGGCCTCTGTTATAGAGAGAAACTCTGTCTGGAAAAATCAACCAACCAACAACCAACCAAAGAAACAAACAAAAACTAACGAAGACTGTTTATATTTTTAATTTTCTATTCACAGCCGGATGTGGTGGTACACACCTTTAATCCCAGCATTCGGGATGCAGAGGCAGGTGGAGAGCTGTGAGTTCAAGGCCAGCCTGATCTACAAAGCAAGTCTAGGACAGCCAAGGCTACACAGAAAGACCCTGTCTCAAAAAAATTTTTTTTCCACCCACGACAGTCCTCTGCTCTCCGACTGAGGTATTGAAGGCTTTGCTAGATTTTTAATTTTTTTAAATCAACTTTGGATGTTTGTGTATTTCAATAATTTTTATTTATTTTTAATTTTTTTTGTATTTCAATAATTTGTTCATCCATTATACTTATTTTGTACACAATTGTTCACAGTATTGTCTTATCATTTTTTATTTTATTTTATTTTTTGAAGCAGGATCTCATATAAGCCATACTGGCATCCCAAACTTGTTATGTAAGCCAAGGATGACTTTAATTTCTGGTCCTCTTGCTTGCACTTCCTAGGTGGCAAGATCGCTATGAGCATGCACCGCCCCCGCACCTCCCAGCCAGCTAATGTGCTAGAGAGGGAACCTGGGACTTTCGGCATGATAAGCAATCGTTCAAGCCCCTCAGTGTTTTTTTTAAGACTCAGGGTTTTCTGGTGTCGCTCAGCAGGTCCTGAACTTATCCTGTCTCAGCTTATGCTGAACCTTCAACTACAGGGATAGGCCACCCCATCTGGAAGAACTCAATTTTTAATTTTTTGGTTTTTTTTTGAGACAGGGTTTCTCTGTGTAGCCTTCGCTTTCCTGGAACTCACTCTGTAGACCAGGCTGGCCTCGAACTCATAGAGATCCACCTGCCTCCACCTCCTGAGTGCTGGGATTAAAGGTCACCACATCTGGCTTCAATTTTTAGTTTTGCAAATGTAAGTTATACATGGCTAGTGAACACATTGGACAGTACGCAAATCTTATGTTTCATGTCATAAATTTTGCTTTGTCACTTAATGTTTCTTCACGTGCATCAAGCTTGAAAATGGTTTCTTGGCGGGCATCTCAGGATCATCTAAATCAGGATCACCTCTTCACTGAGGAATTCACTGTAGCCTTGGAGTGTCTTGCTTTTCCTCCATTGGAAATGTCCTTTTTGAAGAAATTGCCGTTGCTTGTGTTGATTTGCTTTTCATCTTGTGGCAAACACCTAAGAAAGTCAACTTAGGAGAGGAAAGATTCGTGTTGGCTCATGATTTCAAAGGTTACGTCCAAGACTGTGTAGAGACTGAAGCTTGTAGCCAAGTGTGGAGATAACAGCATGAATTAGGACTCCATTGAGTCAGAGTAAAATGTAAGGTTAGCTTGACCCTCTGGCAGCATCTTTCTTTTCGTTTTCTTTTTCTTTCTTCCTTTTTTAAAAAAAATCTTAGATTTTATTTATTTGGGCTGGAGAGATGGCTTAGAGGTTAAAAGTACTGGCTATTCTTCATAAGGTCCTGAGTTTAACTCCCAGCAACCACATGGTGGCTGACAACCATCATAATGAGATCTGGTGCCCTCTTCTGGCCTGTTGGTTCATATGCAAGGTGAATATTGTGTAAGTAATAAATAAATAAATAAATAAAACTTTAAAAAATTTTATTATTACGGATACAGTGCTCTGCCTACATGTACACCTACAAGCCAGAAGAGGGCATCAGATGACATTATAGATGGTTGTGAGCCACCATGTGGTTGCTGGGAATTGAACTCAGGACCTCTGGAAGGGTTAGGGTCAGTGCTCTTAACCTCTGAGCCATCTCGCCCATCCCTGGTAAGCTCTTTTAGTGTCAGCTATGAATAGCTACTTCTAAGCAGCAGAGTTAAAAAAAAAATGTGAACTTAATTTCACCTTATAAACAAAATGGAAGCTGAATAGCTTCAGCCATGTTACAAAGAGCAGGCCCTAACAGCATCTGATGCCTTCTTCTCAACTTCTGCTGTTACTGAGTGTATGTGTTGCATATACACACATCTACATAGTAAATAAAATGAATATTTAAAAAAAATTAGGGTTAGGGACGTCTCTAAATGGTGAAGCATTTGCCTAGCACCTATCCTCCAAAGAGGTTCTCAGTGTGCTACCTTGAATTTCAGCACTCGGGAGGCAGAGGCAGGCAGATCTCTGTGAGTTCGAGGCCAGCATGGTCTACAGGGTAAATGTCAGGACACTAGGGCTACACAGAGAAACCCTGTCTGAACGAACTGCTCTGGGCTCAGCCCAAGCTATGTATTAGTAAAACTTGGATGTGGCTCTCATTTCATCCTATCATTTGAGAAACTAAAAACAACATTTGCACTCTCTGAGTCAGAGGCTGGCCTGGTCTACAGAGCCAGTTCTAAGACAGCCAGGGGCTGTAGAGAGAAACCTTGTCTTGAAAAATCAGAAAGAAAAAAAAAAAGTAGTTTTTAGAGGGCAAGCGCTTTTAAAAAAATTAGACAATTTATCATCTTTTCTTTTATAGTTTTTATTTTTGTGTTTTGTGTCCTTTATAACAAATGTCTTTTCTTTCCTCCTGTCCAAGACAGGGTTTCACTGTCTACTGTGGCTGTTCTGGAACTCACTCTGTAGACCAGACTGCCCTCCAACTCACAGAGTTGCTTCCTCTGCCTAAGAAATATCTTCTTGCCTGGCGTGGTGACGCATTCCTTTAATTCTAGCACTTGGGAAGCAGAGGCAGGTGGATCTCTGTGAGGTTGAGGACAGCCTGGTCTACAAAGTCCAGGACAGCCAAGATAACACAGAGAAACCCTGTCTCTAAAAACTAAAAAAAGAGCCAGGTGTGGTGGCTCACATCTTTAATCCTAGCACTCCGGAGGCAGAGGCAGGTGGATCATTGTGAGTTCGAGGCCAGTGTGGTCTACAAAGTGAGTCCAGGACAGCCAAGGCTACACAGAAAAACCCTGCTTTGAAAAACCAAACAAAGGCTAGGACAACCAAGGCTATGCAGAGAAATCCTGTCTCGGAAACAAAACAAAACCCAAAAACAACAACAAAAAAACCACTTTATTGACTTGTTTTTTTCTCTAGTACAGACAACTATGTCCTATGTTCCCCAAGCTTTTGTCCCCCCCCCATGATCTCTTTCCCCTTATTTTGTAGTTCAAAATGCATCTCTCGAGGCTTTCCTTAAACCCTTGCTTGACACAGCAGCCCTTGTCTCTTACCATGTCACATTGCACTTTACTGGCTCCTTGTCAGTTTGTCAGTGAACCCCCCCCCCCCGTTTTTTCAAGACAGGGTTTCTCTGTGTAGCCCTGGCTGTCCTAGACTCATTTTGTAGACCAGGCTGGGTCAGTGAATGATCTTGAGAGCCAGAGGGTCACTATGTAGCTCTGCCTATCTGGAATTCACTATGTGGACTAAGCTGGCTTTGAACTCAGATAGAACCCTCTGTATCTGCCTCCCAAATGTTTTGTTTTTCTGGAATTTATTTATTTATTTATTTATTTTGAGATTTTTCTGGAATTTAAACTACTCTGGACACAGACATTCTATTGTGAGGGCTGAAGGAGGCTCATTAATTTTTATGTCTGGGAACTGACATGGCAAAATTGCTCTAACTATGAAGCCACTTGGTTTTTACAGGAATTTATTCACTCTTTAATTTTTCAGTGTAATAATCGGGAATTTCTGACTAAAGAAAGAGTAGGCTAGGCTTTCTGCTTCTGACAAACTGCGATGCTTTGAAATGAGCATTCATTCTTCCCTCTATAGCAGCAGCAGATCTTCATACTGTGTGTACTTTGATTTTTTTTCTTTGGAAGTGAGTGGTTCGTCTTAATTCTGCACAAGGGTGGGATGGAGATAAACGAGGCTGCCAAAATCACTCCAGTAGCTCTGGCTAAGGTCAAAGGGAACAACACTGCTTCGCATTCTTTAAAGACGCAGACCTCCTCTTGAGCTTAGTGCTCCACGCCTTTAATCCCGGCAGAGTTCAAGGCCAGCATGGTCACCACAGTGAATTAAAAGATGCACGGTTCCTAGGGTGCTTTTTTGTTTGTTTGCTTGTTTGTTTACCTTGCATGTACTACCATAGAGGCCTCTTTCATCCATCATCATTTGGACAGTACTACAAAGTGCAGCTCAAGTTCATTAACGGGCTTGCTTGCGTTAAGTAGCTAAGCAATTGGAACACCCCTCACCGCGCCCTCCTCTCCAGCCCTTTTCTACCGGGAGCTCTGTCAGTCGCTCCTTGCGTCATCCAGGTCACCGCAGGAGTCGCCGGAAACTGGGTTCCTCCGTCCTGGCTAGGCGTTGAAGGGCCCGGAGTACGTCCCACGCGGAAACTCGCCCCGCGTCCCAGTCGGCTGTGCCCATCCCCCAGTCTAGACGGGCCAGCGAAACCGGCCCACAGTCGAGTTCACAGCCCAGAGCGCCGCCCCAGGCTCCCCGCCGAGCACTGACGTCACGGCGGGGCGGGGCCTGCGGAGAGGGAAGGGCTGCGCGTCCTTGCAGCGCCCCGCAGCGGCCGTGCTTAGAAGCGGCCTCGTCGGCCCTGCGGCGCCTAGAGCCCTGACGCACGGAGCTCGAAAGAGAGAGAACGAGAGAGAAAGGGGCAGACATGGCGGCTCCGCTCGGCTCCCGCTGAGGACGGCCGAGCGGGCGCAGGGTCTGTGCGGCCCGCCTGCAGCCTCGCTCCCGCCTCCTGCTCCCCGCCTCCTCGCGCCGCCGCCGGCTCCTGCTCCGCTCTTGCTTGTCGTGGCCTGCGTCCCGGAGAGGCAACGCGAGCCGGCCCGGCAAGGCTCCGCTGGCCCCTGCCCGCCGGCGGGCCGGCCTTCCTCGCCTCTGCCCGGAGCGGCGGGCGCGGCGTGGACCCGGTCCCCCTGGCTGGACCATGGTGAACACCCGGAAGAGCTCTCTGCGCCTTCTCGGGTCCAAGTCTCCTGGGCCTGGGCCTGGGCCTGGGGCCGGAGCGGAGCCGGGGGCGACAGGAGGCAGCAGCCATTTCATCTCCTCTCGGACCCGCTCCTCCAAGACGCGCGCGGCCAGCTGCCCCGCCGCCAAGGCCGGGGGAAGCGGCGGAGCCCTGGAAGAGGCCCGGGTAAGAGCGGCGGCCCGCGGCCGAGGCTTGCGAGTGCCGGCCCGGCCGCCCGGGCTTTGTCTGGCCGGAGACCGTCGGCGGGTGCGGTGGAGGGTGGCAGCCGCGGAAGGGCCGCGCGACTCCAGCACCTTTGCTGTGCCGGCCCGGTTCTTTTGTGTAAAGAACAGCATTTGAGTCCGCGAGACAGGGCTCTTGGGGTCCTTTTCGGGGACCTTAGAACGGTCTGCCATCCGTGTCCTTGCTCTGCTTCAGCGGGGAATTGTAGAGGAAGTAAGAATGTAGGGCTGCAGTCCCCGGCTTGGAAAGGGAGAAGAGAGAAGTGAAAGTTTTCTGCGGTGTCAAGCCGTTCTTAAAAGTGTGTCAGCTCTTGCCGCTTTCTAACTGAGCTTACTTAGTTTGGGGGTGGTTCAAGTTGGTAAGGAAGTTGGCAGGCAGGCAAGGATGCTGAAAAAGTTTGTAGCTGCTCTGACACCAACTTTAAAAACAAAACCAACGCTTAACGCCTCTCCTAGGCAAGGCAGTTCAGACACGGGGCTCTAAGCTGTAGGGTAAGTCAGCCTAGCTAAGGAAGGTTCCAGTAGAGAGCAGAGGACTTTCAAGTCACAAAAGGAATATGTAGAAAGAAACCTGTCATCGATTGGGTACCGTCATTCCAAAGTGACATAGTTTCTGCATTTCTGCTATGAAGTGGTTTACCAAACTCAAACTAGCACTGTTGTGGTCCGTACAGTTGCAGAAGTGACACTTGAAGAATCAAGAGATGCTTTAGTTCTTTAAAAAGATGGAATCTGAGCTCCTGAACTTTTATCACCCATAGTGTAAAACACGAGGCTAGTACAAATGTCATTTTAAAGTTAGCGAGAAGTTTGTGTTACTATGAGATTGGCTCTGAATTCAAACAGTGTGTTGATTCTGCCTAGAAAGAGGTTAGCTTTCTTAGAGTCATTTGGCCAGACTGTGTTGTTTATTTAAAATATTCTTTTAAATTCACACCATTTTGTTACCTAGCATATGTAAGGTTCGGTATGTGTTTACAAAGCTGTGGTTTGTTTATATGTTGTCTCTGTATTTTATGCTTTGACACTAATCAGAATGAATCTTAGGATATACAGCAGAAATATTTTACCATGCTATGAAATATATTTATTGTGTCCTTAGAAACATTTTTATGTGAGAAATCTGGAAAGCATGTTCGAGCAGTCTTAATTTAGTACACTTTTAGGAGTGTATAAATCTTTTTGGTTGAGCTAAATATTCTGAATAATTTTTTTTCTGTAGAAACTATCCTAACGTATATATATATATATTTAACTTAAAATGATGCTATCACATACTTAAATAATTTTAAGGAACAGTATGTTCTCTGCACTTAAGTGCTAATAAAATATTTGAAGTGCAAGCATGTGATTGTATCATGCCATGAATGCCTGGTTTCTTAGAGCCTTGTCAAATGCATCTGAAGCAATTAGCTCCTCTCTCACTGATCAGTTTGTGGTCCCATTTCTGAATTCAGGGCTCTCATGCTGTCCTTACCCCCTGAGGAATAAGGTGAGGTAATTTGTCAGGCAGCTGTTATGGAGATGTTAAAAGGCAAAGAATCAATAGTCTAATGTAGAAATGAACACTTGGTAGCTTTTAAATGGACAGAAGAACGAAAGATACTGTTTTTCTAGAGGGATACCAATGAAACATTATTTTGAGAATATTTTAAAAAGTGTTTTAAAAGATCATAAACAGTTGGCTCTTAGGTTTTACTTTGAAATATTTGCCTTTCATTCTTAGTGGGATTTATGTTACAGCTATAGCAGATGATGGTTCTTAATTGCTTTCTGGGAAATTGTAGAGATATTCTCATTTCATACTGTGCGCTATTGGATCTGTAGAAGAGGAAAAGTTACAGACTGAGTTTATTACGTTTATGCATTGCTATGTATTCAAAACATGTATGTTTATTTGTTGTGTATTCCGGAAGTGAGTCGATTTGAATTTGATTAGCCCTTCTTTAGTTTGTCTTTATGTTACAGGAATTTGCTCTCCTAGTTCACCTTTTCTGGTCCTTAAACATACTGTCTTTTTGTTTTTGTTTTTCGAGACAGGGTCTCTCTGTGTTAGCCTTGGCTGTCCTGAACTCACTCTGTAGACCAGACTGGCCTCGAACTCACAGCAGTCCACTTGCTCTGCCTCCCAAGTGCTGGCATTAAAGGCGTGCACCACCACTGCCCAGCAAACATAATGTCTTTAATGAACATTTCTTCCTGTCTGCAAAGCCTAATTTGATGGGAATTGGATTACTACTTTGTTGCTTTAGAAGACACTCCTTTTTATAGTAAGAAGTGTATTCTTCTTTGTACAATATTGATTAAGGAGTTCCATTTCCCCCTACTTTTGCACTGTTTTCTACCTTTTGTGTTAATTTTTCTCCCCTTCTCATGATTTTTAAAACATTTCATTCATTTTACTTATTTGTTCATTTGCCTCAGAAAATCATATCAGCAAGGGTCATTCCTAGAGTTTTGACTTAAAATTTAAAAAAATTATTTATTTATTTTTATTTTATGTCATTGATGTTCTTTCTGCGGGCGTGTGTGTGTGTGTGTGTGTGTGTGTGTGTGTGTGTGTGTGTGTGTACACCAGATCTCCTGGAGCTGGAGTTAACAGACAGTTGTTAGCTGCCATGTGAGTTCTGGGAATTGAACCCTGATCCTGCAAGGACAGCCAGTGCTCTTGACCACTGAGCCATCTCTCTTGCCCTTGTTTGTTTTTGAGACAGGATCTGCTAGGTAGACCAAGCTGTCCAGGACCTTGTGGTAACTGATCTTCCTGCCTCTGCTTTGTGGGTGGTGGGATTGCACTCATGTGGAATCATTCCAGCACCTGTTATTATGCAGCCTGAGGAGTTTGGGGACTAAGAATAAACCTGTAGAGCTGTCACCACCATGAAAACCACAGGCACAACAATCACTTCCATATTGTTCCTGCTCTCTTTAATACTGCCATTGTTATAAATCTTATATTTAGAAGTGATACAATTATTTCCTTTTCTCTCTGATACAGTATATTCCTTTGTGAGTATGATGTAGTGAGTGCATTTCTTTTTGGGTGTGATGCAATATTTTTAACATAGTCTATATGCTGTATAGTAGCTTTCCAGAATTATTTATCTGGCATAAGTGTAGCTTTGGTGGCTTTGACCAGTGCCTCCCTACTCTCTATCCCTTTAGCTCTTGGCATCATCTTTGTTCATTCTGCCTGTCTTCTCTTGTACAGACAAATGAGATCATACAGTATTTTTTCATGTCTGGCTTAGTTCATTTAGTGTAATATGCTCCGAATTTGCTATGTTGTAAATGAAAGAATTTCCTTCTTTAATGTTGAATAAACCAGGAGTGGTGGCATGCCCCTGTAATTCCAGCACTCGGGAGGCAAAGACAGGTGGATCTCTGAGTTTGAGGCCAGCCTGGTCTATAAAGTGAGTCCAGGACAGTCAAGGCTACACAGAGAAACCCTGTCTTGAAAAACCAAAACCAAGTGGGGTGTGGTGGCACATGCCTTTAATCCCACATTTGGGAGGCAGAGGCAGGTGGATTGCTGTGAGTTCGAGGCCAACCTGGTCTACCAAGCTACTCCAGGATGACCAAGGCTAACCTAGAGAGACCTTGTCTTGAGAAAAAGAAAGAAAGAAAGAAAAACCAAACCAACCAACCAAACGATAAACCCAAAAATGTTGAATAATATTCCAAAGTATATGCTTTCTATATACTTACACTGTGTTTTTTTTCTTTATTTGGCATGTGGCATTAGTATTGTTTTTATATCTTTGCTATTGTGCAGTTACCTCTTTGAAAAAATTTTTTTTCCTAAGACAGGATTTATCTGTAGCACTGGCTGTCCTGGCACTTGCTTTGTAGACCAGGCTGGCCTTGCACTCAGCGATCTGCCTACCTCTGTTTTTTGTGTGCTGAAATTAAAGGCATGGACTAGCACACCGGGCACACCTCATTGAAATGTTGATTTCAGTTCCTTTGGGTAAATATACAGAAGTGAGATTGCTGAATCATGTAGTGGTTCCATTTTTACTGTTTTGAGGACCCTCCACTGTTTTCCAGGGTTGCTACACCATTTTCCCTTCCCACTGATATGAAATAAAATGGGGTTCCTTTTGGTCACACATCCTCCCCAACACTTGATGGATGTCTCCCCCTCCTCCAACAGAGGGTTTCTCTGTGTAGCCCTGGATGTCTTGGAACTTGCTATATAGACTAGGGTGGCCTTAAACTCAAATACCTACCTCTGCCTCCCTAGTGCTGGGTTTAAAGGTGTACACCACCACACCCTACTACTTCATAGATTTTTTTTTTCCGAGACAGGGTCTCTCTGTGTAGCCTTGGCTGTCCTGGACTCGCTTTGTAGACCAGGCTGGCCTTGAACTCACAGCGATCCACCTGCCTCTGCCTCCCGAGTGCTGGGATTAAAGGCGTGCACCACCACGCCCGGCCTCTTCATAGATGTTTTAAGGATAATGTTTTTAGACAGGGTGTAGTGGAGAATGCCTTTCGGTTTAGGGGGCAGAGGCAGACAGATCTGTGAATTAGGGGCCAACTTGGTGTGCCTGGACTACATAATGAGTTTCAGGACAGCTGGAGCTTTGTAGTGAGACCTTGACATGAACCCCACTTTGGTCTTTGCTGCTTTGTGGTTTCTTCTTTTTCCCACCTTTTACCCGTGCCCCATTTCACCCTCTATCATTAGATAGGAGAGAAAGGAGGATGGAGGGGAGAGGAGAGATAGAGATCCTTAAATCTAATTTCTTGTTTCTTATTTGAGCTTCGGCAAACCACAACCAACCTCCCTCCCTGAACAATCAACAATCATCAATCTGGCCTATCAGGGCTTTAGCATTTACATACCCTCTGAAGAGTTCTTAGAATTCCAAATGTCAAATAATTGCAGAAACTATCAGCAGCTGGTAAAACCATGCCTCTGCTAAATCAAATCATAGCTGCTGAAAAGCAGCGCCATATCCCCTCACTTGGGGTGGGGGATTCTTGGGGATTTGTTTGTTTGGTTTTGGGGTTTTTTGTTTGTTTGTTTTTTTGGTTGGTTTTTTGAGACAGGGTTTTTCTGTGTAGCCTTGGCTGTCCTGGACTCACTTTGTAGACCAGGCTGGCCTTCAACTCACAGCAATCCACCTGCCTCTGCCTCCCGAGTGCTGGGATTAAAGGCGTGTGTCACCACCCTTGGCCCGTTTTTGGTTTTTAAGACAGGGTTTCTCTATGTTATCTTGGCTGTCCTGGACTCGCTTTGTAAAACCTTGAACTCACAGAGATCCGCCTGCCTCTGCCTCCCTGAGTGCTGGGATTAAAGGCATGAGCCACTGTGCCTGGCTATGAAAACATATTCTGTGTTTTTCTGTGTATTTCAAGAAACCAAAATTTCAGAATGGTTTCTACACCCTACCCCTCAAGAAAAAAAATTTTTTTGTAATAGCTATTCTATGTGGAATGATTATTAAATTAAAATATTACACTTCTGGTTTTAGAAGTTTGTATGTTATGGCACATGTATGGAGGCCAGAGGATAAACTTTTAGGAATTGGTTCTAACTGCTACACTATGGGTTTCAGGGATCAAACTCAGATTGTCAAGTTTGGTAGCAAGTGTTTTAACCTGTTGAACATTTCCCCCTTGAGACAGGGTTTCTCTGTGTAACAGATACCCTGTCCTGGACTTACTTTGTAGACCAGGCTAGCCTTAAACTCAGAGATCTGCCTGCCTCCTAAGTGCAGGGACCAAAGGCATGCACCACCATGCCTGGCGTTCGTTTTGTTTTGTTTTTTTTCCTAGTGAGTAGTAATATTAAGCAAATTTCCAGTATGCTTGTTAATCATTTTTATGTCTTATTTTATGGTTTTAATTTTGTGTGTGTGTGTGTGTGTGTGTGTGTGTGTGTGTGTGTGTGTGTGTGTTTGTTTTTGATGCTGGGAATTGAGTAAGACAGCGGAAGACAGTAGTCTACTACATCTTTTTTTTTTTTTAAATAAATAAGTTTTATTTGTTTATTATGTATACAGTGCTCTGCCTGCATGTATGCCTACACACCAGATGAGGGCATCAGATCTCATTACAGATGGTTTTGAGCCACCATGTGGTTGCTGGGAATTGAACTCAGGTCCTTTGGAAGAGCAGCCAGTGCTCTTAACCTGTGAGACACCTCTCCAGGCCCCCCTTTTTTTTTTTTTGGTTTTTCAAGACAGTATCTCTCTATGTTAGCCTTAGCTGTCCTGGACTTACTTTGTAGACCAGGCTGGCCTTGAACTCACAGCAGCCTGCCTGCCTCTGCCTCCCGAGTGCTGGAATTAAAGGCGTGCGCCACCACGCCTGGCTTCTACTACATCTTTTGATAGGTCCCTAGAGCCTTTACTGGATGTTCTTCAATAATTCATTATAGATAAATTATGATTTCTGGCAGCCATCTGGGCAGGTGTTTTGAGAACTGCTGGAGCCCAATTATGTCTGCATTGGAATGGAAAGTGATGCTATTTAAGGGGCCACCTCAAGGTGCTACATTACTCTGAGTAGTTGGAAATTTTGTTGAGGAAACGCACATTCATATGCAGTCAATTTTGAGTTTATCTCTTGATACAAAGCATTTAGCTTTGTTTGTTTGTTTGTTTGTTTTTTGTTTTTCCGAGACAGGGTGTCTCTTAGTGTCCTGGCTTTGTAGACCAGGCTGGCCTCAAACTCACAGAGATCAACCTGCCTCTGCCTCCCAAGTGCTGGGATTAAAGGCGTGCACCACCCCTGCCCGGCAAGTATTTGGCTTTATAATGAAAGTATTTTACAATTTTAATTTACCCTCTCAGGGAGAATTTTGTGCAAAATGCCTTACCTGGGAGGAAAGATTTAATGGATAAAATGTTAAATAGGAGCACAAAGTTGCTGGAGGAGCTGTATATGCTATGTGTTAATTTGAAGTGTAAGCTGGAGCCTGCAGTGATGGTGTATGCCTGTAAAATTGGGCGCTTGAGAGAGAGACTGAGGCAGAAGGATTGCCTAGAGAGTGAGGCCAGCCTGCCGTGCAGAGTGAGTTTATAACCATCTGGGACTGCTCACAGTGAGAACCTGTGTGTGGAGTAGGGAGCCTGGGCATGGTGCTACATGTCTGGGCTTTCATCAGTCAGCTGGCTGAGTCAACAGGATCCTTATGAATTTGAAGCCAGTCTGGATGATAGCCTGTCTCAAAAACAAAACAAAACAAAAAGCAAAACAAAAATCAAGAAAAAGCATAAACTAGAATTTTTTTCCCTTTGAGGTGGTGAGGACTGAACCCAGGGTTTTGCACATGCTAAGCACATACTCTACTCCTACCCCCCACATCAGTCTACATGCTTTTGAAGGCTATTATATACAATGACAGGTTGTGGTTTGTATTAGTGTTTAAATACTTTGATTGTATGCTGCTGTCAGATTCTAAACTTTTGGTGCCTTTGAGTTATAAAATGTTGATAGTGTTTTTCATATTGCTTTGTGTACTTATCTGGAGACAAGGCATAGATTTTGCTTACAGTCTTAACTAACTGGGCATGATGCCGCATGCCTGTAATCCCAGCACTGTGGAGGCTGAGGGAGGAAGGTTGTGTGAATTTGAGGCCGACTGGGCTGGCTACTTAGTGAGATCCAGGCCATCATGGGCCACAGACCAAAACCCTCTCAAAAAAGCAAATAAACAAATGAACAAACAGACACCAAACCAAACCAACGATAGAAAAAGCTCTTTTTTTTTTTTTTTTTTTTTTTGGCTATACCCTTAATCCCAGTACTTCAGAGGCAGAGACAGACATATCTCTGCGAGCTTGAAGCCCCTAGTCTACAGAGTGAGATCTAGGTCAGCCAGGGGTACACACAGAAACCCTGTCTCAAGGGGGAAAGTACCTTTTTGTCTTTAGGTTGTTTTTATCTTTGAGAAAAGATCTTGCTATATTGATTAGGTTGGTCTTGAACTCCTGCCTTAGCTCTCTGAGTAATTGTAACTACAGCCAATGTACCTGGTATCCACAGACTATTTGTAAGAGAATTGGCTGTAAGAATCATGAGGGTAGGCACTGTATCTTATTTTCCCTTGAGTTCCATTAATTCAGGGCCTGTTCCAACATCTGACATAGTGAAGATGCTCAATAGGTCTGCGCTAATGGGTGAATAAATAGCATATTGGTGAGAAAGTATTGGCCTATTTTGTG
This sequence comes from Acomys russatus, assembly GCF_903995435.1. NCBI lineage: Eukaryota > Metazoa > Chordata > Mammalia > Rodentia > Muridae > Acomys > Acomys russatus. Next base: position 26,093,040 of record NC_067137.1, read on the forward strand.
AAAATGGGCTTTAAGAATAGAGGACAACCAAAATTTAAGGTCTATAAATGTATATGTGTTAGGCATATGAGAAAACAGAATGAATTGGTTCTGACAAAAATCACTGACATAGATAACTTCAATTACAGTTATGGATTCTGCCTACTGAATGTTTTGGTGGAGCTCTTTCTTTTCTTTTCTTTTAAAAAAAATTTTTTTTTTTTTTATTATGTATACAATGTTGTGTCTGTATGTACAACTACATGCCAGAAGAGGGCACCAAATCTCATTATAGATGGCTGTGAGCCACCATGTGGTTTCTGGCAATTGAACCCAGGACCTCTGGAAGAACAGCCAGTGCTCTTAACCTCTGAGCCATCTCTCCAGCGCCGCCCCCCCCCCCTTTTTAAAAAAAGATTTATTTATTTAATGTATACGACTGATCTTATCTGCATGTACACCTGCATGCCAGAAGGAGGCATCAGATTCCAGTATAGATGGTTGTGAACCACCATGTGGTTGCTGGGAATTGAACTCAGGACCTCTGGAAGAGCAGACAGTGCTCTAAACCACCGAGCCAGCTCTCCAGCCCTTGGTGGAGTTCTTTCATCTTCTTTGTTGTTGAGATGTTGCTTCAAAGGAGATAAGGGTCTTCTGTATTGCTTAGGCTGTTCTTGAACTTGTACTCTGTTTCCCAGGGTGCTGGCATGTTAAGCATACATCATCTTACCTGACGTGTTTTGCAAGTAGATTCCATTAACAACATAGTCCGTGTGAGTTGCCCTCCCTGTAGTTTTACAGTTTCATCCTTGAATGTCATACCTCCAGCATGGTGCTTGGGGTGAAATAGGTATACCACAAAGTCTGTGCCTCTTAATTTTTAAAGCCTGGTGGGAGGAAGAAAAGTATATACTATAAAAATATAATTAACCCTTCTTTGAACTCTGGTGCCTTCATGTCTACATTTATTTGTATAAGTTATCAGCCTTTTTTGGGGTTACCACTTTCACACTCAGTTCCTGTGTGAGTTTTGGATGGGGCCAAAAGCATCTGGAAATTACAAATCATTGTGTCAGAATTGTATACCCATTCTTGTCTCTTTTTAGGTCTTTAAAGTCTTGGACACCTCCTTTGGTGGCAAATTTAGATTAAGTAAGGAATAAAGAATACTGTTGTAGCGATATGATAGAAGCCTGCAGTTAGAGAGAGTTGCTCTTATATTCTGCCCAGTTTCCTTGCATTCATGGTTAGTGAGTTTGTTGTGATCTGGTTTTGCCATAAGAGCTGAGAATATTTGAGAGAGAATGGAGTGTTCTGGTACTTTTGGACTTTAAGTTTTCAAGTTACTTTAAAAACTTGTCTGTCAGCCCTTATGTTTAATTTTTATAGAAATATAATTTCATAGAAATAGAGGGAAATAAAGTTCTTGTGTTAATATTTTTATTTATTGCAAAGTCTTTAGTGCTAGCCAATTCTTTTAAAAGTAGTAAAGATAGTTGGGTATGGTGGAGCATGCCTGTAACCCCAGCACTGGGGGAGGCCAGCAGGGTCTACAAAGCCAGTCCATGACAGTCAGGGCTCTGTTAAACAGAGAAACCCTTCCCCCAAAGTAGTAAAGATGAATTAATAAAATTGAATCATTTATTAAGTATTTGGCTTTCAAAAAGATACAGAAAAAAAAAAAAAATAGTCCAAAGCAGTGTATGGAGTGGTGAAATGGCGTGGTGGATAAGGCGCCTGCCACTGAGACTGACGAAATCTGCGTGAGGGAGCAGGAGAGCCAGCTCCTAGAAGTCGTCCTCTGCCTCCTGCTCATGCCACACGTAGGTACACACAATACTAAACAACTGTAAAAAATAGAGAGTAGTTCTAGACTGGACTTTGTTTTACAACATTGCTCAGTGTTTACTCTTTAGACTTACTTACCTATTTCAGTTTTGGTATAGTATCTTGTCCTGTTTAAGTCTTAAGCTGGACTTGAACTGGGAAATCCTTTTGCTTTACTCTCTTAAGTGCTAGGATTGTAGATGCAGGCTACCATAATTGGTTCTAGTTAAATTTTTGGATTTTTATTATTTTAATGTCTGATCCTTATGTTCTTTTAGAATAAATTTTCAGTAAAAAGTCACAGGTTAAGAATATAAAGTTGCTGGGCGTTGGTGGCACACATCTTTAATCCCAGCACTCAGGAGGCAGAGGCAGAGGCAGGCAGATCCCTTTGAGTTCAAAGCCAGTCTGGTCTACGAAGCGAGTCCAGGACAGCCAAGGCTACACAGAGAGACCTTGTCTCAAAAAACCAAAAACAAAAGAATATAAAGTTATTTTTACCAAGTTTCGCTATTTGGTATAATTAGTTTATAAGTGTCCACCTTGATGAACGGACATAATTCCTAAGTAATTTATGTAAGGAGGCTTAAAATATTATTGCTGTTATTGTTATTCTAGAGAGTCTGACTGTATAGCCCTGGCTGTCCTGGACTTTGCTATGTGATGAGGCTTTATATAGCCAGTCCTGGCTTCAAGCTTGCTATGGAGCTGATAATGACCTTCTCTTGGAGTGCTGAGATTACAGTGTGTGCCACTACCTCTAATTCATGCAGCGCTGGGCATCAAACACAGGGCCTCATGCATGCTAGGCAAGCATTCTACTAACTTAGCTACGTCCCTAGCCCTTCATTAGAATATTTTCATGCATATATTTCATTATCTTTTGTTCTCATTGTTGGGAGTTAACACATTTTTTGTACTTAATATTTCATTTGTGATCTGCTATATAGGCATTAGCACAGTTAAAAAAAAGAATGAAGTATTTATCTTTTTAAGAAACACTATTCTTTTTTTTTTTTTTTAGATTTATTTACTTATTTATTACATACAGTATTCTGCCTGCATATGTGCCTGCACAGCGGAAGAGGGACAAGATCTCATTATAGACGATTGTGAGCCACCATGTGGTTGCTGGGAATTGAACTTAGGACCTGTGGAAGAGCAGACAGTGCTCTTAACCACTGAGCCATCTCTCCAGCCCAGAAACACTATTCTTTCTAGGTTACAGAAAACACTGCCTACGAGGTAGGGTGACCGTATGTCCTTGTTAGTTTTTGGACAATGCTTACGTGCCTGCAGTCAGTTTACACTTGTGCTTGTGCCAGGAGAATGATCAGTGTTATCAACACTCAGCTGAACATGCTTTATGTGCACACACTTAAGTTTATATGAGTTCTAGAGCTTGTTTTAGTTTTTAACTCTTTATTTTCAGCCTCTGAATGGTTGTGGATACATATATTCACCGTCTAATTTCTGCCTAATATCTTCATAGAGTGTATTCATTACATTTGACCATATACTCTCAAGTGGTGAGTACTTAGAATGCTTCAACGTTGCTGCAAGTAAAACTTTTATACAAAACCTTTTGTGGATTTGGTATGGGGATAGCTTTGAGACAGATCCCAGGAATGAGTAGACCATGTATGCACTTAACAATAATGGTACTTCAGATTTTCGGTTTTTGTTTCTTGTGTCTAGGAACAGTATATAAAAGCTCCTGTATCTGCAGATATCTGTGGATATTTAGATATTTTTTAATTACTAATTTATTTAATTACTATTTAGATATTTCCTTAATTACTGGTTTTGAGCAACTCATTATACCCATACTAATTTTATTTTGATTTTGCTTATAAAATGCCATTTAAGGTCTTGCCCCCAAGCCCCCTTTATTTTTTGTTGTTGAAGTCAATATTTTTTTCTTGTTTTCCAAAGTATTCTAGAGCACTGTGTGTATGTGCGCACATGCACCTGAGTAGGTCAGAAAAGGACATTTGTATGTCACTCTCTGTCTTCTTTCCTTGAGACAGGCTCCCTCACTGAACCTGACCTCACTGTTTTTTTGGCTCGGCTGGTGGTAGGCAAGCTCCAGGAATGCTCCTGTGTCTGCCCCTCTGTCCTCCCACCACTCTGCTGGGATTACAGGCACATATATATGCTCATGCCTAGCTTTTTGTCTTTTTGATGTGGGTGCTAGGCACTTGGATTCAGGTGCTTATGCTTTTACAGCAAGCAGTCTTAACAACTGAACTGTTTGTCCAGCCAAGCCCAGTGATTTTTTTTTTAAAAATAATTTTTATTCCATGATGGGGGCTACTATTTGTTTTTGACCTTGCATATGCATTATAGTTTTAACTTTTGTATCCCCCGCCCATTTTCTTTTTTCTTTTTCTGATACCGAGTCTAGTCATTTTATCTAGGCTGTTCTTGAATTTCTGGGTTCAAATGATCTTTCTGTCTCAGTTTTGAAGTAGCTGAGAACTTGCACGAGTGTTTGCCTGCGAGTATGCATATGCACCATTTGTGCGCTTGGTGCCTGTGAGGGCTGAAGGAGGGCATTGAATCTCCTGGAACTGGAGTTACTGTTGGTTGTGAGCCTTTGTGTGGAAGTGATCCTGGGTTCAAGAGCAACATGTATTGAGCCATCTCTCCAGAATACCCCCACTTCCCCAGGGTTTCTCTGTGTAGCCTTGGCTGTCCTGGAACTCACTCTTGAACTCACAGAAATCTACCTCCTCTGCTGGGATTAAAGGCGTGTGCCACTATACCTGGCTAGTTTTCATACTTTTATTCTTGCAGAAGTTGATGTTTTATTTGTGACCTCATAAATTCTAAGATTTGTAAAAGTGTTTTGCCTCAAAAAGTTTTGTTTTGTTTTGTGATACACCAAACTATAGTGAAATAGAAAACATTAAAACAGTAAAAACTGGGGAGTAATATAGTGTTTATTTATTGATCAAACAATCATAATAGTCAGGTATGAGTGGTGCATTATTACTTTAATCTGGGAGACAGAGACAGGTAGACCTTTGTGAATTCCAGGTCAGCCTGGTCTACATGGTGAGTTTCAGGCCAACCATGGCAACACAGTGAGACCCTGTCTCAAAAACAACAACCATAGCCAACAAAACAAAACTAACAAAGCCCCAGATATTTAAAATGTCCTTTGTTCCATGTCAGAATTCTATCTTTTATTGTTGATGTTTGTTTGGGACAGGATTGTACCATGTAGCTCTGGCTGAACTAGGATTCACAATGTAAACCAGGCTGGCCTTGAACTCACCAATATCAGCCCACCTCTGCTTCCTAAGTGCTGGCATTGAAAGTGTATACCATGCTCAGCCATTTCTTTATCTGTTTATTAAAATTTAAGACTTTTAAAGTTTTATATCTATGAGTGTTTTACATGCACGCATTATGTATGTGTACCACATGTGTGACCAGTAACCGAAGAGGTCAATAGAAAATGTCAGATCCCCTAGAACTGAGGTTATGGATGGCTGTGGACTGTCATGTTGGTGATGTGAACAGACCCAGGGTTCTCTGCAGTAATAGCAAATATTCTTTTTTTTTTTAAATAGCAAATATTCTTAACCACTGAGCCATCTCTAGCTAGCAAAGTTGGTCTTGAATCCAGGGCCCAAGTCCTCAGGATTTATACTTCAGAGTAGCTGGCTGGCACTTAGATGTATCCCACTGCCCAATTAAGATTCTACCCAGGGGACTGGAACTATCAAGTGGGTAAGAGTGACTCCTGCTCTTGGATAGGACCCACATCTGGTTCCCAGCACCCACATCTTGGTGCTCAAAAGCACCTGTAATTCCAGTTCTGTGGGATCTGATACTGTCTTCTGGCTCTTCGGTCATCTGTATGTACTCCCCCTGCCCTACCCCTTCCAAAGCCATATATACACACATGATTTTTTAAAAAGGCAATCATGGTGACAGCTACATGTGTAGGCTTAGATTTTCCAAGCCTGCTTTATTTAGGTTTCTTGAACACTTCAACCCCACTTCTAACACACTGACCAGAGGAAGGAGAGAAAGAATGTTAATAGGAAAAAGGGGCTGTGGACCTGTTTAGATGTAGTTCCTTGGGCCAGTTCCACTCTATGTTGTCAGGATACCAGTAGTCCAGTTGAATAGCCAACACCAAACAGCAACACGAATCTGTAGAGAGAGCATGATCCAGCAGAAACAGCACAAATCAGCAGAACCTGCCAGAAGTTCTTTGGAACGTTTCTCTTTGCAAAGTGAAGACTAGGGAAGACCAGCGAAAAATGCAAAAGCCCCATCCCACTGTCCATGGGGTTCTATTTATAATCCTTCCAAACCCCGTGCTCTCTCGCATGCATCTGTTCCCAGCACAGCATTGCATACTCTCTTACAAGACATCTTCCAGCAAACACAGCTGAGTCTTCAAAGAAACCAGAAACTTCTACTTCATACATGCCTTTAATCCCAGCCAGGACTACAACCAAACCAACCAACCAACCAGCTTTTTAAAAAAAGTCCACCTAAAACTTAAGCCCTTCAAATATTTTTTGTCTTTTTAGAAAATAGAGATTAGGTCTCATAGCACAGGTTAGAATGCTGGTTCTCAATCTTCCTAATGCTGCAACCTTTTAATATAGTTCCTCATGTTGTGGTAACCTGCAACCATAATTTTTTTCCTATTTTTTGAGACAGAGTTTTTGTGCATAATAGCCCTGGCCATCCTGGACTTGCTTTGTTGACCAGGCTGGCCTTGAACTCCCAGAGGTCCACCTGCCTTTGCCTCCCAGGTACTGCAACTAAAGGCATGCACTACTGTGCCTGGCTTATAAAACTTCGTATTTCTGGGGCCGGAGAGATGGTTCATCCAAAGGTCCTGAGTTCAGTTCCCAGTAACCACGTGGTAGCTCACAACCATCAATAATGAGATCTGGTGCCCTCTTCTGGTGTGCAGGTGTACATTCAGGCAGAACACTGTATACTTAATAAATTAATAAATATATCTTCAAAAACCTTTTATTTCTATTTCATAACCATAATTTTGTGACTGTTATGAATCATAATGTAAATAGTACTGGAGATAGAAGTTTCCCAGAGGGGTCACACCCCATAGTTTGAGAACCATTGGGTTAGACTCAAATTCACCCCAGTTACTTTGCCTCTGTCTTCTGAGTGCTGGAATTACAAGTTTATGCCATCCTTTCTATCTTATTTTTCTATTAAGTTCTCCTGTTATATCTTTTCCAAGAATGACCTTTTATTTTTGATACAGGGTCTCATGTAGCCTAGGCTGGCCTAGAACTTTGGGGGAGTCCTCCTATCTCAGTTGCCCAGGTGCTGGAGTTAGAGATATGTATCACCATCAGGTCCAGTATATTACATTAAAAAAAAAACATTATCAATAAAGTAATGTAGCAGAAAGTTTGTGTTATAGCTTAGTCCTATAATCCAAACACTTGAGAGACTGAGGCAAGGGTGGCTACTAAGTTTGAGGCTAACTGGGCTACATAGTAGACTTAGGGGCAGCCTGGGCCACATAGTCTCAAAAACAACAGCAAGAAAAGAGAAGAAAAAAGATGCTCCTTTTCTGTTTCCCTGCCTCTCCCCACTTCTTGAATGGTTTATAATGTGAAAAGTTTCTCCTGTGTCTCTGAGCCTCTTCTGCCTGCTTTAATTTATGGCAGAGCCTGCTACCACCTTCCTTGGATTGTCTCTTATGGTGCCAAAATGTGGAGACTAGAGAGAGGTGCTGAAGGCAGGGAGAAGTTTTACTAGGCACAGCTGTAGCACCTGAGTTTGGGCAGGGTCAGAGGGGTCTCAGTGTGTTCAGTTTGAGTAGAGCTGGGAGTTGGTTACAGCAGGGGGCTCTGATGCTAGAGCGAGGTCAGCCATGATGATCAAGTTCCTGCTTGGTTTGGTTGGTACAAGGTAGGTTGGAAAAGGTCAAGGTTCACTGAATGTGTGTGTATGAGGAAACAGATGACCCCTCAGCACCTATCATTTGGAGCTATAGATGAACATGGGATAGTGGATGTCCCATAGCCCAGTTTTGACCTATCACAGATTTACCTCTTGTGGCTCCACTTGCAGCAGTTACTGGAAAGGCTGGCTAGCAATGTCTTGGCTGTCCCTAAGTACTGTCCAGGCGAGTGACCACCATAGAAATCTTGGGGGTACTTGGTCAAGGCCAACCATTTGCCAGAGCCTACAGCTTCACCCAGCTCATGCTGGGCTGTCTTTATTAGCTTCCATATCCAAGAAAGTGTATCCCATAGCCTCCTGAGCCTGGATGTCTGCTCTTTCTCCTGCCCCCTCTTATGAGACAGGGTCTTGCTATGTAGCTTTGGTTGTTCTGGAGTTTTACGTAGAAGAGGTTGGAGTTGAACTGCCTCTGTCTCTTTGTGCTGGCTTTACAGGTACGCTACCATGTCTCTTCTCTTTTGGGGCAAGTGAAATCACTGCGTTAGAGATGTTTGTATTTTTTTTAAAGATTTATTCATTTATTTAATGTATGAATGCTCTATCTGCATGTACACCTGCATGCCATAAGAGAGTATCAGATCACATTATAGATGGTTGTGAACTATCATGTGGTTGCTGGGAATCGAACTCAGGACTTTTGGAAGAGCAGCCAGTGCTCTTAACCGCTGAGCCATCTCTCCAGCCCTAGAGGTGTTTGTATTTTATTTAAAATTTTTATTTGTGATCACGTGTGTGTGTGTGTGTGTGTGTGTGTGTAGGGCACATGTGCCACCGTGTGCATGTGGAGGTCAGAGGACACTTTGTGTAGTCCATTCCTTCCATTTATCACCACGTGGATCCTAGGGATCAAATTCAGGTTGCCAGGCTTGTGAAGCAAGCAGCTTTTCTTGCTGAGAGACATCTTGTTAGATCTCTTTTAATTTGTATAGACTTGCCCTACAAAGAGACTAAATAAAATTATCCTCGCTCTACAGTAGTCTCAGTATTTAAATTTTTATATGCCTAGGAGTTAGGTTTTAACTTTCTTAAAAGGCAGGGGCTGCCACTCCTTATAATCTTAGTCTATCAAACAAGAGTAGGTACCTAATAAATGATGTTGAAGGTATGAGTCAGTGAAGGTAAAAGCTATGAGTCTCTGCCCTTGAGACCATATGTCCCTTACTCTTTTAACAGTCGTTACAGTTTCACGTTCATAGTGGTGGTGCTGCAGTTGTGGGGCTGAGGCTAGCTCCCAAGCCTGTGTACTCTACTCAGTCATGGCTCACATTGTATGGTATCTATCCCCACTGCTCACTACTACTTAAGATCAAACTTAGAACGTTGTGTGGGAATATTTCTGAGCCACAATCTCCAGCCTCTTTTTCATCTTCTGGTAGTGGAACAGTTTACGATTAAAAGCAAAAACTACCATCCAGAGAATTCTGTCTGAAAAAAGTGCATTTAAGTTATTGTAGACTGATTTTATTTTTCTGTAACTTCTAGCAACTGTCACTTGCATGTCTGTCTCTTTTGGCTTATATATATTTTGTAATGATTGTTTAGAAACAGTATAGTAAACATTGCTTTTGGGATATTTGAAGATTATTCAGGACATTTTGTGTGCCTGTAGTTTCAGGACTTGGTAGACAACGGCTGGCTTCAAGTAAATAAAAAGCAGTCCGAGTTTTGTTTTCTGCAGTCATGGTAACTGCTACCTCTGTGCATTCTTTCTACAAATAAAAGAAAGAAAGAAAGAAAGGAAAAAAAGGATCAGCTTTCTAATAAGACCTGGAATATGCCTGGTGCCCCCCTCACTTAAAAGGTAGACTAACAGGTGGTCTTACTAAGAAAATTGGAAAAGACTGTTCATACCTACAGAGTTTATGCTCTAACTGTGAGAACTTTGTATCTATTAATAGTTATTATTTCTGGTTTTTCATTTTTTGAGAATTGTGACTTTTTATCAACCTGATGAATTTTATTGATTTCTACTAAGTCATTTTTACCCCTCTTATTGTCTTCTGTACATAGTAGGTTTTCAATAAATGTTTGTTAATTGAATTTATTTTCTTAGTTTAATATCTTTTCCTACACATGGATTGTAATTACTCTGACAGATTGCTAAATAGCTGTGGGTAGATTGCATAATCTCTCTGAAATATCTTTGTCATGAAACTAGTAACACCTACTCTCAAAGGGTTAGGCTATAATTAGCTAGTAAAGTGCTTTGAAGATGAAGAAGCTAAGGTTGAGCATATGATCAGCTTATTAAAGGTAAATTGTTAGTATCAGGTTTGTAGATAAAAGCTTTCCCAAACCTTGAAGATAATTAAATGGTGTTAAAATAATTATTTTGTACCCATTTACATGTGGTTATTTGTATGACCTAAATCCTTAGATTCTTTGGAAGGAGGAAGCCTTTTGTAATACTATGTATGCTGAGATCTGGTCTTCATTATGTCCATGTTGAAACCCTCTCATGACAAAAGAAGGGACTGCATAGGTCTAGCACATCCCGTAGGGTGCTGTGCTCAGATGATACTAGAACTGTGTTATTTACCCGAAGCCCTCAAACTTGCACACTAAGCACCATTTAAAGGCCCTCGTTAGACTCACTCCACCTCCAGAGATTCTGGTTCAACAGGTTGTAGTCTATGATGACTAACACAGGTATGGTCTGATGTGGGTGATATTTGGACAGCAGTTTGAGAGAAGCTTATTTTGTTTATTTTGTTTTCTTTCTCTGTGTAGCCCAGAACTCATTCTATAGACCAGGTTGCCTTCCAATTCAAAGATTTGTCTGCCTTTGCCTTCTGAGTGTTCGGAGTAAAGGCATGCACCATCGTGCTTAGCCAGAGCTTTTTTTTTTTTCCTTTTTCTTTTTTACCCCAGAGCTGAGGACTGAACCCAGAGCCTTGCACTTGCTGGCAACTGCTCTACTACTAAGCTAAATCCCCAACCTCAACAACAACAACAACAACAACAACAACAACTTCTTCTTTAAATGTAAAGGATATTTTCTTTTTATTTATTCTTCTCTCATATAATACATCCCAGCCACAGCTTCTCCTGCCTCTGTCTCCAGAGTGGTGGCATGTGCCACCAGGGCTGGCCCAAAACTTCTTAATGCTGGAATTAGAAGGTCTATTAAGATACAAGAATGGCCAGTAACAAATATGAAAGCTCACTTATTGATATTTAGAAAATTATGTGGACAGATTACTTAAAAGGTACTAGAACTCAAAAAAATTTTACTTTTATATGTTTAATTCCTTAGTACATAGTACTTGTCTTCAGAGGTTTTTTTTTTTAACACGTTAATATTTGCAGATAAAGAACTTGGTCAAATAAGCTGTGAAATAATGATGTATAAATGTTGTAGATGTGAGGAAGATACAGTAATTTAGGTTAGATTTTTTTTTTTCAAGAAGATGCAATTAAAAAAAAAAAGAGAATCTTAAATGATGAGGAATAGGACATGATTAGAAGGAATCGTGCTGGCAGGATGGGACGGTGTACTCCCAGCACTCTGGAGGCAGAGAGGGACAGAAAGGGGCAAGAGAGGCGGAGGCTAAGGAGAGGCAGATCTCTGTGAGTTTGAGGCCAGCCTGGTCTACAGAGCAAGACTAGGCCAGCCAGAGCCACATAGTGAGATCTTGTATCAAAGAAAAGAAGGAGGAATATTGCTGACTTGTATTATCTACATTGGTAAAGCAGCTTATAGGTATTAGTTACTATACCACAATATACTTGAGCTTAGAAGATATGGCATTTCTCCTCAGTGAGTACTTTAGAATATGTTCTGTTAGAGGGATGAACCACTGAGCAAGCACTTGGCCATTGTATACATCCCAAGTCTAATAGGCACTTAAGTCACTAGGTTTTTTTTTTTTTTTTTTTTTTGTTGTTGTTGTTAAAATGATTTCTGATTCAAGAAGTCTGAGAATGGAGTCCAAGATTCTCTGTGTGTCTGTATTCTCTCCCCTCTCCCTGAAGTCTGATACAAGGTCTCATGCAGCCCTGGTTGTCTTGGCATTCCCTATGTAGACTAGGCTGGCCTTTTAAGCACATAGAGATAGAGCCACCTGCCTCTGCCTACTGAGTGCTAGGATTAAATGTGTGTACTACCAGGTTCAGCAGATTTTGTGTTTTCTTTTTCCCCCTTAATGTTTAAAATTATTTTTAAATTTTATGTGCATGGGTGTTTTGGCCGTGTATATGCCTATGCGTCACATGCATCCAGGTGCCAGAAGAGAGTGTTGGATATCCTGGAACTGGATATACATATGGTAACGTGACACCATATGGTGCTGGGAATTGAACCTAGATCAGCTGGAAGAGTAGCCAGCGCTCTTAACCACTGAGCCGTCCCCCCAGCTTCACAATCTGTGTTTTTAATGGCTCCCAGACTGACGATGCCTGTGCGGTTTTGGTCTTCTAGTACACTGTTATTATGAATGTCTTGGAGGAATCATTGACTTAGTGGCTCTTAAGGTATTTTCTCTTTGGGAGACCATAAGTATAATAGAATGCAGTTTCTGACGTAGAATAAAGAAAACTATTTTAGAAATGAAAGGACTGAGTTTTAGGTGCCTGCCTTCCTACCTTCCTTCCTTCCTTCCTTCTTGCCTTCCTGCCTTCCTACCTGTTTGCCTTCCTTCCTTCCTGCCTGCCTTCCTACCTGTTTGCCTTCCTTCCTTCCTTCCTGCCTTCTTTCCTTCCTTCCTTCCTTCCTGCCTTCCTGCCTTCCTTCCTTCCTGCCTTCCTTCCCATACTAGCCTTGAATTTGTGGTTTTCTTGCTGTATCCCAAGTGCTGGGATTTCAGGCATGTGCTACCATGCTTAGTTCCTATGTTGAGTAATTGCTTTTCTTTTTGTGTTGTCAGTATTAGTACTTGTGGCTTTAAAAATAGTTCATACTCTGCAACAGGTGGAGAGCAATGCAGCAAGCCACAACCAATTGAAACCCAGAGTTGTGGAGCCAAGTCCCAAATGATACATGTATAAAACACTCCTGCACGTAAGGATCAAGGAACATTGTGGAATAGGGGGCGCACAGACTGTAAGAGCCAGAGGATCTTGGGGTTTTCTGTGAGACTGTAGTCTCCTAGTAATGTCAGAAGCTACACCCATAAAGTCCCACCATGACCTCCCAAACATGAGCTGGACCCTACACAGAGAACTACACACAGCCGAGGAAAGGGGGGCGGGGCAGGAGAGATGCTCTGGAAGAGCACACCAATTGGTTGTCCAATGCCAAATGGTCAGCTCTGTAAATACATATACAAGTAACATTATGGGGAGTGAGTAGGTTATATTTAGGTATATGTATGTTATGCATGCAGTACCAATTAATGAAAAAAGAAGCCATGAATTCGAAGGAATGTAGGGAGGGGTATATGGTCACGTTAAAGGACAAAAGAGAAAGAAGAAATGTTGAAAAATAAAGTACATTTTTTTTTTTAAAGAAAAAGAAAAAAAAACTTCAACCCAATTAAGAAATGGGGCTTGGAACTAAACAGAGAATTCTCAACAGAGGAATATCAAATGGCTGAGAAACACTTAAAGAAATGTTCAGCCTCCTTAGTCATCAGGGAAATGCAAATCAAAACAACTCTGAGATTCCGTCTTACACTCATCAGAATGGCTAAGATCAAAAATTCAAGCGACACCACATGCTGGCGAGGATGTGGAGAAAGAGGAACACTCCTTCATTGCTGGTGGGAATGCAAACTAGTACAGCCACTTTGGAAATCTATCTGGTGCTATCTCAGAAAAATGGGAATAGGGCTTCCTCAAGACCCAGCTATTCCACTCCTTGGAATATACCCAGAAGATGCTCCAGCACACAACAAGAAAATTTGCTCAACCATGTTCATAGCAGCCTTATTCATAATAGCCAGAACATGGAAACAGCCTAAGTGTCCATCAGTAGAAGAATGGATAAAGAAACTGTGGCACATATACACTATGGAACACTACTCAGCTATTAAAAACAAGGAATTCCCAAAATTTGTGGACAAATGGATTGAGCTAGAAATGATCATAATGAGTGAGTTAACCCAGAAGCAGAAAGACTTAAATGGTATATACTCACTTATATCTGCATACTAGCCCAAGGGGCATGTCCCATGAAAGCCTTCACTTACCAGGAAACTGGGACAGAGGGGAGGACATCCTATTGGGACGCTAGATGAAAGAAGCATGGGAGAATAACAAAGTAGAAGGATCCAGAGGGTCCTAGAAGCCTACAAGTAGGACATTATGATAGGTAGATTTGGGCCCAGGGGGTCCCGCTCAAACTAAGGCACCAGCCAAGGACAATACAGGTGGTAAACTTTAAACCCCTACCCAGATCTAGCCAATGGTCAGAACATTCTCCACAGTTGAGTGGAGAGTGGGATATGACTTTCTCACGTACTCTGGTGCCTCACATTTGACCATGTCCCCTGGAGGGGGAGACCTGGTGGCACTCAGAGGAAGGACAGCAGGTTACCAAGAAGAGACTTGATACCCTATGAGCATATACAGGAGGAGGTAATCCCCCTCAGGAACAGTCATAGGGGAGGGGAATAAGGGGAAAATGGGAGGGAGGGAAGAATGGGAGGATACAAGGGATGCGATAACCATTGAGATGTAACAAGAATAAATTAATAATAATAAAAAAACCTTCATGACATCCACGTGGGATGACACACCTTGAATCCCAGCACTTAGATGGCAAAGACAGCTTTGAGGCCAGCTAGCTTTGTATAGTTCTAGAGGAAAACTGTCTATTAAATGGGTGTCTTTAGATGTCCATGGACACCTTTGATCACGTACTTTCTAGTAAGTTTTTCTTGATGGTACTTCATGGACACAAAATGCTACCACTGATCTACAGTCTCAGCTCCTAATAACTACATTTCTGCTATTATAATACTGATATCTTGCTTTGGGAAAATATAAAAATGTGTATTTACATATTTTAAAAATTATGTATTTACTATGTACACAGTATTCTCCCTGCATGTGTACCTGTACACCAGAAGAGGGCACCATCTCAATTTAGATGCTTATGAGCCACCATGTGTTTGCTGGGAATTGAACTCAGGTCCTCTGGAAGAGCAACTGGTGCTCTTAACCTCTGAGCCATCTCTCCAGCCCACCGAATGTACATTTACAAATTGGATAATTTTAATGCATTTTTAATGTATAGAATAAAAGGAAACAATTAGATTTTCTAAGGTTTTTTTTCCCCCTCCCTTGAGTCAGGGTCACCCTATGTTTCCCAGGCTGTCCTTGATCTAGGCAGCCTCCGGTGCCTAGATTTAGATTTTCGCAAAAATTTTTTTTATGTTAGGCATATTGCTGCTGGCTATATGTGCCTTTGAAATACTTATCTAGAATGGCAGATGATACCTTTTTCTCTTTGTGGTGCTGTAGATCAAGCGTAGGGCCATTTTTGTTGTTGAGACTGATGTGTAGCAGAGGAGGCTAGCCTTGACGTCCTGATCTACCTGGCTCCACCTTCCCAGTGCTGGGATTACAGGTGTGTGTTGCCATGACCAGCTGCTGTTGTTCTCTCAGATACACACACACACACACACACACACACACACACACACACACACACACACACAGAGGTTTAGGCTGAATTCTTGAAATCCTCCTGCCTTAGTTTCCTAGGTGTTGGGATTACAGGTATGAGCCACCAAGCCCAGTTAAATAAATGTATAGATAATATTGGAAGCCAGGCTTATATTTGAGAAGGGTTTATAAATGTTGAAGAGAAATTAAAGGGTGGAATTAAGATGTGGGATAGAAATGAACAGTTTTGGGATAAGTTCATGTCTTTCACTATTTATGTCTTAGAAATAGTTTTGTATCTGCTGGTGCTTAGATGCTCGTGGTTCTCCGTTTCTGGAGAGGGCTTTCTAGTGGTGCAGCTCCAGGGACAGCAAGCACACTTGGTATTAGTTCTTGGTTTTCAAATACCACCTTTTACCAAAAGGAACCGAGGATCCTTGCAGGAATGATTATTTATAGAGCCAGAAAGAGAAAATACAAAACGAGTCCTGGGAATTCTGTTTTTAAAAAAAAGTATTAAAAATGATGGGATATGTCAGAAGATGCAGGAATCACTTTTTAAGCGGCTCCTTTTGGCCAAAGCAACAAAATAAGAGTAAAGTGTTAAGATTTGTAACGTAGAGAATCCATGAACCTATGTTGATGGAAATGAGTAAATTAGTGAGGAAGAAGAATGGCTTCTCTTAAAGCAGAATGCCAACTAAAAGTGAGGACGAGAGTCACTGGCACAGTGAAGCTCGGGTGAAGGCTGCCTCAGAGTCAGCCAGGACGTTGGTAAGTTATCAGAATACTATGTAGTAAAACAGATGGAAAAACCTGACAGATACCAGCTTGACCTGATGACTATGGTCAAGTGATGGGGGAAGAGTGAGTGTCGTGTACATAACATAATTTGCATGCATTCTTTCTATAATGTATGGCCTAAATCAAATTATGAGGAAGATCACCTAGACCCAGTCTGAAGGGTTGGCTTAGCAAATGACAGCTGTTGCCTAGCTGTTCTTCCCTTCTTTCCCTTCATGTCCACGCTCCCTTCCCTTTTATCTCTTGGTTTTTCAGAGATAGGGTCTTCACTGTAGTTCTGGCTGTTTTCACATTTGAGCTAATCCTTGTGCTTCAGCCTCTGAGGGTTACTGTGTGAGCTATCGTGCTAGCCTGAAAACTGTCATGCGAGGCTGAAAACTCGGTATTCATACAGTCAAGATTGTTAAAGAGAATTAAAGACAGGTTTTGCTGCAAAGCGAAGGAGAGAGATCTGACCATTAAATACAGTGAGCTCCTAGACAGGATCTTGGACTTGAAAGAGATGTGGAGAAACTTTCTAAAATTTGAATGGGTTGTTATGTGTTATGATTTCCTAAATTGGAAAATTCCATGGTAGTAAAGTGTCCTTGCTTTGGGATTTGTGTGCTGGAGTATTTAGGCAAGAGTGAGATATCAAGTCACAGAGAGATACATAGGCACTCCAGCCATAGACGTCTTTATTTTTTGAGACATGTTTATAGGCTGGTTCAAATTCCTTATATATAAATTAAAAGAAATGCATTATTATCCAAGCATATTAATCCTGATAGGAGCAATATATACATTTTTATTGCTGTCTTTCAGAAAGCTGAAGTGGACGGTAGCTTAAGTGATAGCCACGTATCTCCTCCAGCCAAACGCACTTTGAAACAGCCAGATTCTGTTTGCAAAGACAAATCAAAATCACGAAGTACTGGTCAGCGAGAGGAATGGAACATACCAACTGGTCAGGCCAGGTGAGGACTCATTTCTGTCTTTCACGAATTCATGGATTATATGCTATGATTAGGCTGATAGCAGTGTTAATTTTCTTTAAAATGAAAGTATCTTATAAATATTCATGTATATTTTTAATTGATATTAGACTTATTTTAAATTTTCTGTAATTTTATTTTTCCAAATATGTATTTGTTTTATAAAGACATGTATATCATGTACCAGAGACTATTATTACTAAAAGAATAGGGATTTTGTGGGTCTTGAATATACATGCATATTTATAATTCTGAGTTTCATTTTAGCCCTACTTTTAAAGCATTTATTTAATTTGTATCAGCATACATGTTGTACACAAGTGCATTATAGTGGGTTTGGGAGGTTACAGAACAACTTGCAGGAGTCTGTTCTCTTCTTCCATCATGTAGATCTTGGGAATCAAGCTGAGGTTGTCAGGCTTAGTGGCAAGGACTCCTATCCACAGAGCCGTCTAACTAGCCCTATCTACTTACTTAGTTTTTGGTAGAGAGTCTCATATAGCCTAGGCTGGCCTGGGGCTTGTTATGTAGTGAGGCAGACCTTGAACTCTGGATTTTCTTGCTCCCACCCCCGAAGTACTGGGGTATATGAGTGCACTATTGTGCTCAGCTCTTCTCTATACAGAGAAATGGTGCCAATGATTGATACTGTCAGGTACTTGAATTGCTTGAATGTTTTGTTTTCATTTTGTCTCTATCTCCTGGTGAGGCAGTGGTAGTTGGGTTTGAACACAGCCCTAGCCCTCTTTCTTTTCCTTTCCTTTCCTTTCTTCCTTCCTTCCTTCCTTTCTTTTTGTTTTTTGTTTTCAAAATAGGCTTTCTCTGTGTAACAGCTCTAGCTGTCCTGGAACTTGCTCTGTAGACCAGGCTGGCCTCGAACTCTCAGAGATACACCTGCCTCTGCCTCCCTAGTGCTGGCATTAAAGGTGTGTGCCACCACTACATTATCTATCTTTCTTTCTTTCTTTCTTTCTTTCTTTCTTTCTTTCTTTCTTTCTTTTTTTCTCCTGAGACAGGGTTTCTCTGTGTATCCTTTGCTGCCCTGGACTCGCTTTGTAGACCAGGCTGGCCTTGAACTCACAGAGATCCGCCTGCCTCTGCCTACCTGAGTGCTGGGATTACAAATGTACACTACCATGCCCAGCTAGCTACCCAGCCCTCGTTATTTCTTTTTTTTAAAATTTATTTATTTTTATTTTATGTCCATTGGTGTTTTGCCTGCATGTATGTCTGTGTGAGAATGTCAGATTCTGGAGTTATAGATAGTTGTAAGCTGCCATGTGGGTGCTGGGGATCGAACCTGGGTCCTCTGGAAGACCTGTCAGTGCTCTTAACCGCTGAGTCATTTCTTCAGCCCCCAGCCCTCTTTCTTAAAAGTAGGTTTTTCTTTCTTTCTTTCTTTTTTTTTTTTTTTGGTTTTTTCGAGACAGGGTTTCTCTGTGTAGCCTTGGCCATCCTGGACTCACTTTGTAGACCAGGCTGGCCTTGAACTCACAGCGATCCGCCCGCCTCTGCTTCCCGAGTGCTGGGATTAAAGGCATGCGCCACCACGCCCAGCAAAAGTAGTTTTTTCATTAACAACAAAATAAGTAAACTATTGTCTTTAGAGCAGAACAGAACCATATTGTGCTTTTTTCCTCCCAGTGTGCTTTTTTTCCTCCCAGTGATGTTCTTGGTGTCCAGAAAAGCTTGTTTTTAAAAGTTAGTTAATTACTTTATGGAATGATTTTAAGATTGCTTCTTTCAGTTTTGAATAATTAAAAAAAGTATTTATACAGTGTTCAGCCTCCATCTAACACCCACAGGCCAGAAGAGGGCACCAGGTCTCATTATAGATGGTTGTGAGCTACCATGTGGTTGCTGGGAATTGAACTAAGGACCCTTCGAAGAGCAGCCAGTGCTCTTAACTTCTGAGCCATCTCTCCAGCCTCCAGTTTTGAATAATTTAATGATGTAAAATTTTAATCATTTATAGCTACATCCATCCAAAATTTATTTGGCACCAAGACTTGTGAATAAACTGATAATTTGAAAATAAACTGAGTTAATGTTATGTTGGGACCAGTGCCAAAGTGTACTTTTGAGGTAATAAAAGTGATTCTTTGTAGTTTTAAGTTGATTTTGAGAATGGTTTTGGAGCATCCCCAAAAAGCACCGTGTGGCAGCAACATAGAGCACGTGTATTACAGAGCTGCTTTGCACTCACGTCCATATGCCTGGAGTTCATGCATATGGGTGCCAAGTGCTGAACGTGGAATTTTACTTTTGAGCTTATACTGAGACAGGCGTTTTGTTTTCCAGAGAAAAGGGAGAATAGATCTTTGTGTGTGTTTTAAAATGGATTGAAGATGTGTCATAATTTGAAAATTATCAAATGTTTTTGATAGTAAAGTAAATTTTTTTCTCTCTTACAGTTTGTGTGAATAATTTTGTCATAGCTCAGAATTTATTTTCTCAGTGAAGCCTATAGTTATTGTCTGTTGCTGTGACTCCTTATGGTCTTGGTTAAATTTATGCTGCTTAACCTTAATCTTTTAATAGGATTTGAATTGGTACAGTTGACAACAAAGTTAATTCAGCTTATAATTTATTAGAATTTCTCTTGAAATAATAAAATGACTCTTAGCTAGTATATTGTAACTGATATGTTATCAAAGTAAACTATGTTTATTTCACAAATAAACATTTTAAAGATGGAAAATGATAGCATTATTCATTTTTGCTTATCTAAACAAATATTGATATGTTTGTGTAGTAAACATATTTGTATTCTAGGTTAACTTCTCAGCCTGGTGCTACATTACCAAACGGACACAGTAGCTTGTGTAAGTATCCTGCTGGGAAACTGGTTAATATTGAAATTCTTACAGTGATGTTAAGTTAAGCATGAAAGCGGACAACAGTGTAATGTACTACTACTATTACTACTAGGAATTGAGCTGTGGTCCTTCTGCATGACCCAAAAGTTTCCCACTTCTGAGCCATACATTTCAACACCTCAGAGTGATTTAATACTCATCATATAATTAAAAATGACTGAATTTCATTTATAGCAAAAAACCTGAGAATCTTGATTATTTAATATTAATACCATTTAAGAGGTTATATTTAGTTTTTTTAGCCTTTTAAAATTTTGATTTCCCCCCCTATATTCTGTACTCAGCACTTTGAAATGAAACTCTCTCTTTTGCAGCCCTTCGAAGCCATCCCCTTCGAGGGGAAAAGAAAGGAGATGGCGACCTTTCCTGTATAAATGGTGACATGGAAGTCAGAAAAAGTTGTCGGTCCAGGAAAAACAGATTTGAAAGTGTGAATCAGAGCTTATTATTTGACCAACTAGTAAATAGGTATGAGTGTTTATGCATTAATCAGTTTCATTTATTTTTTTAATTTTAAGCTGTGTGTGTGTGTGTTATCTGTTTGAAAGTGTATGGAGAGGGCTATTGGAGAGCAGAGGTTGACAGAGTGTTAGGACTGTTTTCTTCCTCAATTGCTCTTATGTTTGAGATAGACTCTCCCTGAACCTGGAACAAAGCAATTGGCTAGATTGGCCACCCGCGGGCTCCAGGGATCTCCCTTTCTCTACCTCTCCGCTCACACATGTTGCTATCCACCCCCCCCCCCCAACTTTTTTTTTTTTTTTACATGAGTGCCATTTCCATTTTTTACTTGAACTTAGGTCTATATGTTGCATGGCAAGGACTTTATCCACTGAGCCATTTCCCCAAGCTCTGCTTTTTTGTTGGGCATGAGGTGGAGGTTGTCCTTGAACTTGTGATGCACTACCTCAACTTCCTGAGTGCTGAAATCACAACCACGTACCACCATGTCTTTTTTCTTTTTTTTTTCATTACAGACAGGTTTTTTTTGTTTTTGTTTTTGTTTTTTTTTTTTTGGTTTTTTTTTTTTAAAGATTTATTTACTTATATATACAGTGTTCTGCCTGCAAGGCCAGAAGAGGACACCAGATCTCACAGATGGTTTCTGGGAATTGAACTCAGTACCTTTGGAAGAGCAGCCAGTGCTCTTAACCTCTCAGCGATCTCTCCAGCCTGAGATGGGGTTTCTCTGTGTAGCCCCGGCTGGCCTGAAACTGACTCTGTAGACCAGGCTGGACTGAAACTTGAGATCCACCTGTCTCTGCTTCCTGAGTGCTGGGATTAAAGGTGTACACCACCACCGCCTGACTTTCAAACAATATTGTTTTCAGACAATATTAAGTTCTATTACTGATAAGTAGTGAATTATGTTTTTTCTTTATCAGGATAATAAATTGGTGTTTTGGGCCTATATTTGTGTGATTGAGACACCTAGCTTCTTTAACTATCAGTTTAGCATCTACATCCACGAAACTGTTTTTCATTATACATTGTGCATTGTTTAGTCCTCTTTCTGCTGCTATAACAGAATGTCAAATTCCTAAATAAACACAAGAAATTTAATTTATAGCTGAATATTATTCCATGTGTTTATGTGCTACAGTCTTACCCATTCCTCACTTGAAGGACACCTAGGTTATTTGCGTTTCCTCACTATTGTGAATATAGCAGCAATGAACATTGCTGAAGAAGAATCTGTGGAGGAGGATGCTGGGTCCTTTGGGCATATGCCAACAGTGGTATAGCTTGGTCATGGTAAATTTATTTTTAGCTTTTTTGAGAATTCTCTACACTGGTTCCCAGAATGGACCAGTTTGCAATCCCAAAATAATGAGTGAGAGTTTCACTTTTTTTCACACCTACTCCAGCATTTGTTATTGTTTTGTTGGTCTTTTCTATTCTGACTGAGGTAAGATGAAATCGCAGAGTTGTTTTGATTTTGCATTTTGCTACTTGTTAGAGGATGATGAACTTTTTTTTTTTTAAATCAGCCAGCCTTACTTTATTTATTTATTTATTTTGGTTTTTTGAGACAGGGTTTCTCTGTGTAGCCTTCACTGTCCTAGACTCACTTTGTAGACCAGGCTGGCCTCGAACTCATACCAATCCATCTCTCTTTGCCTCCCAAGTGCTAGGATTAAAGAAAGGTATGTGCCACCACGCCCAGATTTACTTTAAAAAATTTTAATTATCTATTTATTTTTCTGTGCATGGTTGTTATGTCTCTTTGAGAATGTTGGTTACCCTGGAACTGTTGTGAGTTGCTGCCATGTGGGTGCTGGACATTGAACCTAGGTCCTCTGGAAGAACAGCCAGTGCTCTCAGCCACCGAGCCATCTCTATAGCCCCAGCCAGTTTTACTTATAATTTTTTGAGGTTGGCGAGTCTACTTTTGTTTTTTTCAGACAGGGTCTCTATATAACGTTGACTGTCCTAGAACTTACTATGTAGACCAGGCTGGCCTCTAACTCAGAGATCCTTTTGTCTCTGCCTCTAGAGGGCATGCCCTTGTGAACTAATTACTGCTTATTTTTATTTTATGTGTATGTAAATACTGAATGTAAATACACTGTATAGGTGGCTGGCACCTATGCAGGTCAGAAGAGGGTGCTGGATCCTCTAGGACTGGAGTTAAAGATGTTTATATGCTACTGTGTGGGTGCTAGGAATCAAACCTGTCTAAGAAAACCTAACAAAACAAAATAAAATGAAAAACCTAAATAAAAATATCCTAGATTTCTTAGATTATCTGTTTAATTAATCTTACTGGCTTTTACCTTTTTTTGTTTGTTTGTTTTTTGAGACAGAGTTTCTCTGTTTAGCTCTGGCCATCCTGGACTCGCTGTGTAGACCAGGCTGGTCTCGAATTCACAGTGATCCACCTGCCTCTGCCTCCTGAGTGCTGGGATTAAAGGTGTACGCCACTACGCCCCCGCCTCGGTTTTCAACTTTTTAAATGTATCTTTTTTTTTTTTTTCTATGTTTTTTAACAGCTTCATATTAAAGATTCAAGCCAGGTATGGTTGTGCATGCCTTTAATCCCAGCACTCAAGTGGCAGAGGCAGGGGGATTGCTGTGATTTTGAGACCAGCCTTATCTACAAAGTGAGTCCAGGACAGCCAAGGCTACACAGAGACCCTATCTTGAAAAACAAAAACAAAACAAAACAAACAAACAAACAAAAAGATTCAGTTCCTTTTTTTCCTCCACTCAGTACCATGAATCTAGTAGTTATTTGTCATGACATTATGGTAGTTGATCCTTCCTTCCTTCCTTCCTTCCTTCCTGTCTTCCTGTCTTTCCTTTCTTCCTTCTACCTCTCATTTTCCTTCTTTCAACAGGTCCCACCCACCATGTAGACCTGATTTGCCTGAAACTTACTGTGTAGATCAGGCTGGTCTTGAATTTATAGTCATCTGTCTTTGCCTCTGAAGTATTGAGATAAAGGTATTCATCATGCCTGGCCTACATTATGGGTTTTAAAAAGCAAATGTGTTTCTTTATTTTTGAGCCTTAAAAACAAAAGGTTTAAAGTTTTTTTTGTTTATTTTTGTCTTTGTCTTTGTCTCTTTTTTTCTGAGACACAGGTTTCCCTATGTAACCCCAGCTATCCTGGACTCACCCTGTAGACCAGACTGTCCTCTGCTTCCCCAAGTGCTGGGATTTACAAGCGTGCACCACCACATCCAGCAAATATATTCTTTTTGTCATTTTTTTCCCTCTTCCAAGACAGGGTTTCTCTGTGTAACAGCTCTGGCTGTCCTGGAACTCTCTTTATAGACCAGGCTGGCCTCAAACTCACAGAGATCCTCTCCTGCCTCTGACTCCTGAGTGTTAAGATTAAAGCCTGGCGCAATTTTAAAGTGGTAATAAATATATAAAAGTTGAAGATAGTCTTTCATCTCTTTTTTAAAAAATTGTGTGTGTGTGTGTGTGTGTGTGTGTGTGTGTGTGTGTGCATATACAGTGCCTGTGGGGAGCAGAAGAGGGCTTTAGATCCCTTAGGGCTAGAGTTACATGTGTTTGTGAATTCGCTACCTGATATCGGTATTGAGAATTGTCCTCTAATAGAAGTTTTCCATCTTTTAGTACAGCATCTCACTATTTAGTGTTAGCTCACCTGGAATCTTGTGGGCCAGGCTGGTCTTGAACTTACAGAAATCCACCCAATTCTGTTTCCTGTGTGTTGGGATTAAAGGGGTGCTCTACCACACCTGGCCATCTTGTTTTATAAACTGGAAATTGTGATTTGGTAAATTCTGGTTATGAAAGTTTTTCAATTGAGATATTGTATGTAGTTGCATATTAAGAGATAGTTTAAAATACTGGTTTGATGAGCTCTTTAATGTTTATGATATGGTATATGTTCCCACCGTTATCTGAACTCACTTTATTATATGATTGTAGTACTGCTGAAGCTGTATTACAAGAAATGGATAATATCAATATCCGACGAAATCGTCGATCAGGAGAAGTAGAACGGCTTCGAATGTGGACAGATACAGAGTTTGTGAGTAAATTATCCGCGGAAACATTTTCTCTCCTCCTCTTCTAGTTGTCTTTTTAGTTTTTATTTATATATATGTGTATGTCTGTGTGAGTGTGTGCCTCATGGGTGGATGATCACAGAAGTCTAAAGAGGGCATTGGATCCTCTACATCTGGGGTTGGCGGTGAAATCCCTCATGTGGGTGCTGGGAAGTGAACTTGTGTGGTCTGCAAGAAGAGTAATCGCTCTTAGCTGCTTAACCATTTCTCCAGCCCCAGAAGTATTTTTCTTTATACTTGCAAAGAATTAAGAGCCCAGAAAGAGGATGAGCAGCAGTAGATCTGATTTCCCCTCCCCTCCCCTTCTCCCACTCTCCCCTTTTTTTCTTTTTGTTTTTTTGAGACAGGGTTTCTCTATGTAGCCTTGGCTGCCCTGGACTTACTTTGTAGACTTGGGTGGCCTTGAACTCACAGAGATCTGCCTACCTCTGCCTCCCAGAGTGCAGGGATTACAGGCATGCGCCACCATGCCAGGCTCTCTCCTCTTCTTATATAGCCAATGATGATCTCCTGCTTCTAGGTATGTACTGTCATTGCCTGGTTCACGGAGTGTTGTAGGTGGAACCCAGGGCATTGTGCGTTTGAGGCAAGCACTCTACCAACTGAGCTACCCCAGCCCAACAGCACATTTTTTTAAAAATTTATTTTTATTTTATGTGCATTGGTGTTTTGTCTGTATGTATGTCTGTATGACTGTGTTGGATCACTTGGAACTGGAATTACAGACAGTTGTTAGCTACCATGTTGATGCTGGGAGTTAAACTCGAGTCTTCTAGAAGAGCAGCCAGTGCTCTTATCTGCTGAGCCATCTCTCCAGCCCTTTCAGTGTCAGATATTTTAAAATTAACATTGTTTATTGCTCTTCATTTCATGTTTAGTTTGGGATTTTACTGTCGCTGTTCCTGCTGCTTCCTCTTCAAATCCCCCACCCCAATTTCTTTTTCTTCTCTCCCTCTTTCATCTCTCTTAACTTTTAATTTTTTCCTTCTTCCTTCTTCAATAAAATAAAATAAAACAAAACACCCCAGGATGGAGAGATGGCTCAGAGGTTAGGAGCACTGTCTGCTCTTCCAAAGGTCCTGAGTTCAATTCCCAGCAAGCACATGGTGGCTCACAGCCATCTATAATGTGATCTGGTGCCCTCTTCTGGCCTGCAGGTGTACATGCAAGCAGAACACTGTATACATAATAATAAACAAACTTAAAAAAAAAGCACCATGGAATTGAACCTAAGGCCTTATATATATTAAACAACAACTCTATGAACTAAGTTTTCCAATCTGTATTGTTTTCCTTTTTCTCCTTTATTCTTGTTGAATTTAGGAAGGTCTTTTTTTCATGAATTTGTGACTTGCAAGTAGAAGAACAGTGAATTATATTGAGCAAATATGCTTAGTTTATTTACTGTTATATAAGCAGAGAATAATGCTATGTTAATATTTGACAAGTTTCTTTCTTTAAAAGGAAAATATGGATATGTATTCAAGAGTAAAAAGGCGAAGAAAATCACTGAGAAGAAACAGTTATGGGATACAGAATCATCATGAAGTTTCTACTGAAGGCGAGGAAGAAGGTCCGTGAAGCTCCTTGTGGTGGAGACACTAGAAACCTCTGGGAGGGAAGAAGACTACACGGGATAGATGTGTAGCTAGAGAAGGGTTCTATTGCCTTTGTTTTTTGTCTTTTAGGTCTATAATGTATAATCTGAAGTGATTTATATTCATCTGGCACCTGAATTTTCATTTCCTTCAATTGGCAAAATGAAGAGGCTATGGGTAGTCCTTTCTTATATAGCATGGAGACACTTAGGCTATGGGTAGTCCTTTTTTTTTTTTTTTTTTTTTTTTTGACAGGGTCTCTCTGTGTAGCCTTGGCTGTCCTGGACTCTTTTTGTAGACCAGGCTGGCC
Source organism: Acomys russatus (assembly GCF_903995435.1). Taxonomy (NCBI): domain Eukaryota; kingdom Metazoa; phylum Chordata; class Mammalia; order Rodentia; family Muridae; genus Acomys; species Acomys russatus. Next base: position 26,119,482 of record NC_067137.1, read on the forward strand.
TCGAACTCACAGCAATCCGCCTGCCTCTGCCTCCCGAGTACTGGGATTAAAGGCGTACACCACCACGCCCAGCTGGGTAGTCCTTTCTTATATAGCGTGGAGACACTTAGGCTATGGGCTAGTCCGCCCAGTGGGGAGCCAACTAAAAGATTATTCTGTTGTTAATAGCCTCCTAGTCTCTGATTATATAGATTTCAAATTTTATTATAGGCTGAGGAATGGTTAGAGAAAAACTGAAGTGCTAATAGTAGTGGAAGAAGTTGTAGTGTTCTTGCCTGACATATGTCTAGTTCTGAACGGAAAAACACAGAGTGAATTTGTAGGGCTGGAACTAGGTACATGAAGAAAGCATATTGGTTTTGTCAGTTTATAAACAGTTTATAAACTCACAGGGTTTACTTCTCTAAGCAGTGATCTTCATAGAATGGATTTTGTATATTGAAAATATAGAGTAGATTAGTAGTACTTTCCAGGGTGTGTGTGTGTGTGTGTGTGTGTGTGTGTGTGTGTGTGTGTGTGAGAGAGAGAAAGAGAGAGAGAGAGAGAGAGAGAGAGAGAGGCTTTCTTTGTATACCTTTGGCTATTCTGGACCTAGCCCTGTAGACCAGGCTGGCCTCAAACTCACAGAGATACACCTGCCTCCACTTACTGAGTGCTGGGATTACAGGTGTGTGCCACCATACCTGGCTCAGAATGGCTTATTTTCTCAGAGAATTGTATTGGTTATTGGTAGAAAGAACCTTTTTGGTTTGATATTTACTTAGATTTATTTTTGGTTATATTAGTTTATGCTGTATCATAAATTGCTAACATTTTAAATGTCACTTGTGGGGCTGGAGAGATGGGTCAGAGGGTAAGAGCACTGACTGCTGTTCTAGAGGTCCTGAGTTCAATTCAGCAATCACATGGTGGCTCACAATCGTCTATAATGGAATCTGATTCCCTCTTCTGGTGTGCATGAAAACAGAGCACTCATATATGTAAAATAAAGTAAATAAATAAGATTTTAAAAAATTTAAATGTCACTTGTCTAGAAAAAATAAGAGATGAAAGTAAATACTTACTTGAGAATGGGATCATACCTGTGTGTTAAAATATTTTTCCTGGGGCTGAAGAGACAGCTCAGAGGTTAAGGGCACTGTCTGCTCTTCCAGAGGTCCTGAGTTCAATTCCCAGCAACCACACAGTGGCTCACAGCCATCTATAATGTGATCTGATGCCCTCTTCTGCCTGCAGAACATTGTATACATAACACTAAATAAATAAATATTAAAAATATTTCTCCCTTTTCAAATATGGAATCTAGAATCTCAAGAGGAAGATGGAGACATAGAAGTTGAAGAAGCAGAAGGAGAAGAAAATGATAGGCCATATAACTTGAGACAAAGAAAAACAGTGGATCGGTACCAAGCACCACCAATAGGTAGGTGACTCTAAACAACGTCTCTGTTCCTTGTAACTGTAAACTGTAAAGCAGCTTTACAACTCTTGTGAAAAAAGCATTTTTCTGGGCTCAGTGGTGTAGTCCTGTTGTCTGTAGTTCAGGAAACTGAAGTTAAAAGATCCCTTGAGCCCAGGTCTTCATCTTTGCCAAGATACCCTTTTCTTTTTTCTTTTTTCCCCAAGATGGGTTTTTCTGCGTAGCCTTGGCTGTCCTGAATTTACTTTGTGGACCAGGCTGGCCCGGAACTCACAATGATCTGCCTGCCTCTGCATGCGCCACTGTACTCAGCTAAGATCCTCTTTTCTTTCTTTCTTCTTTTTTTTTTAAAGATTTATTTTTTTTATTATATATACAATGTTCTTCCTGCACTCCAGAAGAGGGCACCAGATCTCATTATAGATGGCTGTGAACCACCATGTGGTTGCTGGGAACTGAACTCAGGACCTTTGGAAGAGCAGCCAGTACTTTTAGCCTCTGAGCTATCTCTCTAGCCCAGATCCCCTTTTCAAAAAAAGAAAAACAACAACAACAGAAACAAACAAAATAGTGCTAAATTTAAAACAGTGAAACCTCTTATGTCTTGTATACCTTTCACTACATAATTCTGTGTGCACATGCTGCTGATAGTTAAGGTGCGTGCTTGCAGATGGGCCATGCATAGCATTATTGCTTGTTCTTCCTTTTCCTCTAACTCATTTCTTTGGCTACTACATTCTAGTTTCTGTGTGTATAGATGTTGTATTCTATGTTTTTGTTTTGTTGTTAGTAATTAAACAAGATTTTGTGCATGTTATTGAGTCAGCTTCTATTTGTGACATTTTATTTACCCTTTTCACTTATTACAATGTTTTCAAGAATCTTTTTTACTTAGAATTAAAAAAAAAAAATACATAAATTGGCTAGGCATGGTGGTGCAAGCCTCCCAGTATTCAGGAGGCAGAGGTAAGTGGGTCTGGGTAAGTTTGAGGACAGCCTGGTCTCCATAGAGAGTTCCAGGGCAGCCAGGACTATGTAGACAGAACCTGTCTCGTGTGTGTGTGTGTGTGTGTGTGTGTGTGTGTGTGTATTTTGTCTGCAAGTGTGTCTGTGCATACATGTATATCTGTGTATCATGTGTATGCCTGGTACCCACAAGAGCCAGGAGAGGACATTAGATTCCCTGGAATTGGAGTTACAGATGGTTCTGAGCCATCATGTGGGTATTGGACTCACTTGGATCCTCTAGAAGAGCAGCTAGTGCTTTTAACCACTGAACTGCCTCTTCAACCCCTTTACTTAGAGTTTTATATTCTGAACTATATTCTATAGTGATTGTCTGGTAGAGGTGTGCTGACTCTAGAAGCTGTTCAAGTGCTCAGACATCCCTCTTTTTCTGTTAGGAGTCATTGTTTCAAATAGCTCTGTCGCTAATGAGAGAGCTGTGTTATGGCAGAAAAAAGTTAAGCTTCATTATTCTGATGTTTTCTTTGGTTTTTTTTTTTTTTTTCTTACTTGAATATTTAACTTAAATGAAGTCCAGAGCACTCACTTGTAGTTTACATTTTGGCAGCTTTATAATACGAACATGCCTGAGAAGCTCTCACCGTAGTCAAGATAACGAGCACACCGTCACCGCCCAGGCCCCCGGTGTCCTCATTCTGTGTATTTCAAGCTCAGCCATTCTTTCTCCTTGCATTAGTCTATTTTCCCTCACTTTAGATGAGCTTTATATGTCTTCAGTTTTATACAAGTGAAATTATAAGTGTTTGCTTGTTTTTGTCTTAATTTTTTGAAATAGTGTGTTCAGACTTGTGGTGATTCTCCTGGTACCCCATGTGGTGCAGTTCTATGCACAAGCCACCATATTCAGCTTTGAAATACTGAAACACTACATTTTGCCTTCTCTTTTATTCATCAAAATTATTGTAATTCTCATTATAGGCATGAGCCAGCACAACTGTCTCATTATTCACTTTTTAAGGACATTAGGATTACTTCCAGCTGTTGGCTATAAACCCAGGTGTGGTGGTACCAGCACATTGTTAATATCGGTACTCAAGTCTGGGGCAGAAGAAGGATCTAGATTTTGAGGTCAGTAGGACTAAATAAGAGCCTGAGACTGATAAAACCAAGGACAAACAGGAGAAAACTGACTACCGAGTTAGCCTCTCACTACTCCCCTGATAATAAATTAATTTAAAAATTATTAAAAATTTTATGTTTCATGTACTCACAAATGCTTGTTATGGTGTGTGTGTGTGTGTGTGTGTGTGTGTGTGTGTGTGTGGTGGTGGTGGTGGTGGTGGTGGTGGTGGTGGTGGTGGTGGTGGTTCAGGAGATTGAATTTAGGGCTTTATGCATTTCCTGGAAGTGTTCTAACACTGAGCTAGATTCCCTCTCCCCTATTCCATTTCCTTCCTCCCCTTCCCTCACAAGGTCTCATTAAGCTGAAAGGCTGGCCTCAAACTCATTTTAGCCCACGCAGACTGTGAATTTATACCTCTCCTGTCCCCCAAGTAGCTGGGCTTATGAGCAAGACCCAGCTATAATAGGGTGTATATTTAGTTGTAGTTTGTGTTTCTCTAGAAAGGTTGAACATTTTTTTTCACGTTTACTTGCCAGTGGCAAATCTTGTATGTGTGTGTGCATGAGCATTTAGGTATATGTATGTGCATGTGTGTATGTATCAACATCAGTGTCTTCAACAATCACTGTATTAGTTTTTGTTGTTACTGTTGCTGTGATAAGTGCCAAGACTAAAGGCAACTCAAGGAAGAAAGAATTTATTTGGGCCTACAGTTCCAGAGGAGTAGTCCATTATGGTGGGGGAGGCATGGTGGCCGGTGGCTAGAGATCACATCTGAGAGATCACATCTTAAAACACATGGTGACAGCAGAAAGTTAGCTGGAAATGAGGTGAGGCTATACACTCTGAAAGCTCATGCCTATTGATACATTTTCTAATCAAGCCATCCTAAAGGTTCCATAAACCCTCCAAACAGCATTGCCAGCTGCTTTTCAAATATCTTGAGCCTATGATGGCCATTCTCATTTCACTCTCTGGTCCCATAGGCTCATGGGATAGTAATGCAAAATACATTTAATCTAACTTTAAGACTCTTAGTTAACACTAACCAAGGACAATACAAGTAGTAAACATCGAACCTCTACTCTGATCTACCCAATGGACAGAACATTCTCCATAGTTACGTGGAGAGCGGGGACTGACTCTGACATGAACTCTGGTGCCCCATATTTGACCACCTCCCTTTGGTGGGGGGTCCTGATGGCACTCAAAGAAAGAATAAGCAGGCTACCAAGATGAGACTTGATAGCCTATGACCATATAGTGGGGGAGGAGGTCCCCCTCAGTCTTAGACCTAGGGGAGGGGAATAGGGTGAAAGCGGGAAGGAGGGAGGAACGGGAGGTTACAAGTGATGGGATAACAATTGAGTTGTAATCTGAATAATTTAGTAAAATAAAAAATAAAAAAAGGAAAAATATTTTCTGGTCTTTGGAACCTGGAATCTTCTTTTTCATCTATCCCAATAAACCTGAGGTTATGCCTTTAAAAAAAAAAACAAAACAAAAGACTCTTAGCTGAGATGCCATATAAAATGAAAAACAAATTACATACTTCGAATATGCGGTGGCATGGAGCACACCCTCCCATTCTGAAGAGAGAAATGGGGACATCATGAGGAAATACTTGACCAAAGCAGTAGGATAAATGCCAAATTCTGTAGCTTTGTCTCATATCTGTGACTTTTCTTTTAAAGGGCTTAGGTGACTCTCTGTCATACACCTCTCTCTCTCCCTCCCTCTCTCTCTCTCTCTCTCTCTCTCTCTCTCTCTCTCTCTCTCTCTCTCTGCATTCCCTGTGTTCAACTCTCTCCAGCCGAGGTCTCATGACTCCATCATCTCCAGCATCTTGGTGTCTCCACCCTAACCTAAGCTTCACTTTCACAGCTCACATAATAGATTCTTAGGGTCTTTTCCTGACAAAGACTTCAGCATTACCACATGTTGCTTGGTCTTAGTGGTTCTCTAAAACTGGAGGATGAATTTACAACACTCACTCTTGCTTTTTTTAGTGCCTCCAAAGCTTGCCCCATGTGGATGATACTGTTCAGTTTGGGTTCCATCTTGGGGTAGGATCTTAACCCCTTTAACCACATTATTTTAGCTTTCCTATATTCAAACAGTTGCTTTCTAGGAGCAAGCAACTCCTTAGGCTTTTTCCTGTCAAAAGTTGGAAGCTTAGCTGCTGTCTTAGTTACTTTTTGTTGCTGTAATAAAGTACTGTGACCAAGGCAACTTATAAAAGAGTTTAATTGAGGGTTAGAGTCTGACAATGTAATTGATGGTAGCAAAGGCTGGGGCAACAGCTGAGCATATATATATATATGCTTTTGTTTTGTTTTGTTTTGTTTTTCAAGACAAGGTTTCTCTGTGTTGACCAGGCTGTCTTGGAACTCACTCTGTAGACCAGGCTGGCCTTGAACTCAGAGATCTGCCTGCCTCAGCCTCCCAAGTGCTGGGACTAAAAAGGGTGTGCCACCACTGCCAAGCTTGAGCACTGATATCCTGACCCACAAGCAGGAGCCAGCCTGAAATTGGTCTGTGGAAATGCCACCTGATAGAGTTTTACTGTGCCTGGCCCTGGTCCTGGAGATTAAGACAAAGTTCTGTACTTCCTTCTGTCTCTTTCCTCCAAGTGGAATTTGTGCCTGTTTGTGCTCTACTGCTTAGAGATAGGAGAGGCATGAAGCAGTCAATGTAAACTTTTTATTAAAAGCTTTTCTTATCTTTTTGTTGTTGTTGTTGTTTTGTTTTTCGAGACAGGGTTTCTCTGTGTAGCCTTGACTGTCCTGGACTCACTTTATAGACCAGGCTGGCCTCAAACTCACAGAGATCCACCTGCCTCTGCCTCCCAATGTTGGGATTAAAGGCGTGTGCCACCACTGTCCGGCTCAAAGCTTTTCTAATGCATATTTTATATTATGCTGTAACCAAGTACCATCCTGGTTTCTTAGCTCTTGGGAAGGTATTTTCATGCATGAAGATTTATTCACACACACAAAAAAAGATTTATTCACATTTATGTTTTTGTGGGATACTATTTTAGGGGATACTATTATGCTGTTTTATTCCCTACTACAAATTTGTAAAAATGGATTATACTTTTTGGAATATTAGGGTGTTTATTTGAAGCAAAATAGCACTAACACAAAGTGTTGGTCTTTGTTATGTTTCCAGTCAAGATTGTAGAAATTGAAGATACAGGACTAGGCTCTCATAGAAAGTTAACAGAGGCAACTTATGCTCTTTTAGTACATGGACTTATTTGTTTATTGTTAGTTATTTCTATCTTTCTTTTTTTCTTTTAGTACCAGCTCACCAAAAAAAGAGGGAAAACACACTATTTGATATTCACAGGTCTCCAGCAAGAAGAAGCCATATCAGGTAAATTGGGTTTGATTTGAAAGAAGAAAAGAGTTTCATATATTAATGGGAAAATGAGAAACTTAATTGCTTCCTTTTCTTTCTTTCTTCCTGGCTTTCTTCTGTCCTTTCTGTTATTAGTGATTAATAGTTATCACCCTATACATGACTTTTTTGGGTTACAGTTTATTTTTAAATTTAAATTTTAAATTAATTTTAGCTTTCGCGTCCTGAAGCAAAGATTAGACTTCTGATCTTTTTAAGAGTTGAGTGGAGAATGGCCAACCCATGATGTTCTTTTTTGAGACATTGACTAGTTTCGTTTTTTGTTTGTTTGTTTTTCGAGACAGGGTTTCTTTGTGTAGCCCTGCCTGTCCTGGACTTGCTTTGTAGACCAGGATGGCCTTGAACTCACAGCGAGCCACCTGCCTTTTCCTAGGGGAGTGCTGGGATTAAAGGCATGTGCCACTGTGCCTGGCTGACTAGTTTTGTTTTGTTTTTTTCCGTGGAGAAAACTAATCTTGCTTTGTTGCCCGGGCTCGTCCGCAGCTCCTAGCTCCAGTGGTTCTTCTGCCTCTGCTCCCCGGCAGCGGGGATGCCGGTACTCATGCCGTCACACCTCGGCCTTAGGCTTTGATATTTCCCCCTTTGTACACTTAAAAACCAAACAAAGAAAAATTAGTAGGTACAGAAGTTTAGAAATTTAGAAATGTATCATTTTATTTTTACTTTTTATTTTTGGAGACAATTTCTTGCTATATCACTTTGGCTTTGAATTTGAAGTGATCATTTTGCTTCTTCTGCCATAGTGCCTCCTATAGATTGAACTACTGTACAGCCTTTGTATGTTTAATTTTTAAATTAAAAAAACACATCTGGATAGTAATCCCCTATTTGTTAAATCACTGTAAAGGATTTTCTCTTTCTCTAGGCTGTCTCTTCACTCTAGTAATTGTTTTCATTGTGATGTAGAAGCTTATTTATTTATTTATTTGAAACAGGATCTCAATATAGAGCCCAGGCTGCTCTTCTCTGCATCTCCTATGTGCTGGGATTACTAGACATGTGCCACTGTACCCAATCAGAGGGTTTTAAGATTCTGTTTCATTTGTTCTTATTATTTCTTGAGGTGTTGGAATCCTTTTGGTGTTTTTTGTTTTTCGAGACAGGGTTTCTTTGTCTGTCCTTGGCTGTCCTGTACTCACTTTGTAGAGCAAACAGGCTTTGAACTCCCAGCAGTCTGCCTGCTCTGTCTCCTCAGTGCTGGGATTACAGGCGTGTGCCATTGCACCCGCTAAGCTATTGGAATCTTAATTCCGAAGTCATTGTTGTGCCTGTGCCTTGAAGTATACAATTTAAAAGAATGAAAAATTTTATATGGTCGTAATACATTCTGTCAGGACTTGTTGAAGGGGTGCAATGTGGTAAACTTTTAAAATTATTGTAGTTTTTAGACTACATACATAGTTATGTATTAATTTTTTTTTCTTTCGGATTTTAAGACAAGGTCTCTCTATGTAGTCCTGGATATCTTGGAACTTGCTGTGCAGACCAGGCTGGCCTTGAACTCAGAGAAATCTGCCTACCTCTGCCTTCCAAATGATGGGATTAAAGATGTGTGACACCATGCCTGGCCCGTTACACAATACTTTAACACTATTATTTCTTCTTTGGAATGATTTTAGTCTTTGTTATTTAGTTACTTTGGATAATTATTGTTTTATTATCTTATGTATGGGTATTTTACCTGAATGTATGTCTGTGTACCACTTACTGCCTGGTGCCTTTGGAGGCCAGAAGAGGGCATTGGGTTCTCAGACCTGGAGCTGCAGACAGCTCTGAGTCACATGTGATTATTAGGAATGGAGCCTGGGTCCTCTATCAGAACAGCCAGGGCCGAGCCATCTCATTAGCTCCTTTTTACTTATTTTGAGATAGAATTTTATTATGTTGTCCAAGCTGATTGGGTTCAGAATACCTTGCCTCATGCTCTTCCCAAATACTTTAGATTATAGACATAAATCATTATGTCTGGCTAAGTATATTCTTTTCATTAAAAATATTTTTATGCATTTGATAAGACTTCAGAGTGGATAGAAGAGTCTTTGGTGGGAAATTAAAGCCTTCATTTTCCTGTAAACAAGTATTTTTACTTTTTAAAATGATTGAACTATTTCTGATAATTTGGGAAAGGAAGAATAATAAGGAAGACAACAAATGTCCTGCTTTCTGAATTTGATCTTATAACAATGGCAGATACTTTCTCTAAATCTGAATGTAAGTTTGTTGCTTGATTCTAAACTACCACATTGAAAACTTACAGGTGCTCTGTTCTCTTGTTCTTATTCTCTGCGAAATTTAACCTTCATTTCTTGGTAAATGTAGACTGCATAAAGACAGTGATCTGAGTAAATATTTGCTGAGTGAATAAATGGATTTTTCTCCTGAGCTAATTGTAGATATAATAAGAATGTTTTATAAAGCTATCACTGGCCAGGTTGTAGCTTAGTGGTGGAGGAGGTACTCTGCATATGGAAGGCCTTGGGGTTAAGAGCACCACCAAAGCAAGAAGGACACAGAAGACAGAGTTGGAAAGCTAGTGGATGCTATAATGGTTTTCATATTTACTTTCCAATAGGAGGAAGAAGCATGCCATTCATAGTAGTGACACTACTTCTTCTGATGAAGAACGCTTTGAAAGAAGGAAATCAAAAAGTATGGCAAGAGCAAGAAATAGGTTAGTAAATTGTTTAGTGATACTTCTGGGGTAGAAGAGAAAAACATTTTTCTTTTTTAAAAGATAGATTTCTCATCTATAGTGACATTTTATTAATGCTAGTATTTTAAATATTTTGCGCGCGCGCATGCGCGCGTGTGTGTCTCTCTGTGTGTGTATACTTATTTGCTCAGCAATTTTTGGAGTCAGTTCTCTCCTTCCAGTATGTGCTCCTGGTATTGGACTCCGGTCATCAGGCTTGGTGATAAATGCCTTTACCTTTTGAGCCATCTTGCTAGCCCTTATTTATTTGCTTTTATTTTACATGTGTGTTTGCTTGCATGTATGTCTGTGTACCATGTGCATATCTCGTGCTGATGGAGGCCAGAAGAGGGCATCAGATCCCTGGAGCTGGAGTTACAGATGACTGTGAGCTGCCGTGTGGGTCTTGGGAACGGAACCTCAGTCTTCTGCAAGAACAGCCAGTACTCTTAACCACTGAGCTGTTTTTTCAGTCTCAGGTTTTGTTTGGTGTTTGGTTTTTTTTTGTTTTGTTTTTTTGTTTTTTTTTTTTTTTTTTTTTTGAGACAAAGTTTCTTTGTGTAGTCTTGGCTGTCCTGGACTCACTTTGTAGACCATGCTGGCCTCGAACTCAGCAGAGAATCCACATGCCTCTGCCTCCCAAGTGCTGGGATTAAAGGTGGGTGCCACCACATCTGGCTTCAACCTCAGTATTTTAAATATTTTTTCACTTGAGATAGTACTACTTTATAATTCTTACAGTGGGACTCTAACCTTGTGATAGGTCTCTTAAATTATTTATTCTATAAGCACCAAAGTCAAGTAATGTTGAAAAGGAAAAGGAGGGAGAGGAAAGGACATCAGGCCAGCTTGTGTGGTAGTGCCTTCTTTCCCCTGTATTTCCTTTCAACACATATCCATTTCATGAGGCCGATCTTTCATACTTATAATGAGTGTAGCTCTCAGGAGCCTTTGGATAAAAAAAATGAAAACCAAAAACCAAAAACCAAACCAAACCAAAACAGGGTTCTGTTACATAGCCCAGGTTGGCTTTGAACTAACTGTCCTATTTCAAGCCTATCAAATGCTTGAGATCTCCAGTGTACACCATCCAATAGGAGAGTTTTGGCTGTGTGTGCGTGTAAAAAGTAGAACAATTGACTGATTAATATATAGCTAACTAAACTGCAGCAAGTTAAGCAAAATTTTCTTTTGTTTTTCTTTTTCTTTCTTTCTTTCTTTTTTTTTTTTTTTTTTTTTTTTTTTTTTTTTTGAGACAGGGTTTCTCTGTGTAGCCCTAGTTGTCCCCAAACTCACAGAAATCTGCCTGCCTCTTCTTCCTGAGTGCTGGGATTCAAGGTGTCCACCCTCACCCCCCTAAATTTTCTATTTCACATTTATAATGAGGTAATTTTAATGATCTGACATTTAGCAAGTACTTGTGCTTTGACCACATAACAGCTATTGTAGAAATACAACATTTTTAGGTAACCATTTTCATGTTTATGTTATCTTTTGAATGATGGAGAGACGATGTGAGAGAAGAGTCTCAGTCTGTTCAGTTGTTTGAGACAGGGTCTTCTGTGCTTCCCAGGCTGGCCCCTCAGAGACCCTCCTGCCTGTGCCTCCCGAGTGCTGGGCTAGAGTAGCCTGGCCTGGGCTCCACCTCTTAAAGGTCCTATGACTCATATCACTACACTGAGGACTAAGCTCCCAGCTTTTCTTATTGGGAGATGTTAAGTTCTTTGAGAAAATAGATTAATCATCATGTTTGCTATATCTGGTGAGTAACTGATTTGGTCACTTGAAAAGCATGTAGGAAGATTAGTTTACAATATGAAACCTTTGGTGCTTTCTAGGTTATAATAAAGCAGATGAAAAATCATGTATAAGATTTTTCTATATTTTTATTTTTTAAACTTTTCATTGATTCTTTGTGAGTTTGATGTCATGTACCCAGTCCTACTCAACTCCACACTTGCAATCTCCTTCCAAAAACAAAACTCCCACACACAAACACACACACATACAAGACACAGCATAGAAAACATCTCATCATGGAAGCCATGCCACAGTGTGTCCAACAGTACACCCCTCTGTCCACACATCTTCATTTACAAATGTTCATTGCAATGAGTTAATGGTCTGGCTAGAAGTCTCTGACTTCTGTGACACCACCAATATTGGATCCTCACCGGAACTCCTCCTAGTTATCCTCTTGTTGCCCTGCAGTTTTGGATCAGCAGGACCAGCCCTTTGATGCACCCCAACAGTTCACATATGATGTAGATTTTGAGGTGGGCCAACTCAAAGCCCTGGATCCCGGCCTGGGTAGTAGCTTAGCTGGCCAACCCTCCAGCTCTCCCTTATCCATACTACCAGGGTGAACTCTCCAGCCCTTTTTCTGCTAGGCTACCCAATGCAGTCATCTGCAGGAGGGCAGGGTTAGCTCTCAAGGTCTCATGTCCTTGGGGCCAGCTCACACACACCCATGCCTCCAGAGCCAGCTCCACTGTGCTGCCCAGTCCAGGCATGGGGCCTATTCTCCCAAGTGTTGCAGCCAGCGAGGGGCTGCACCAGCTTTCCTGCTCTCATATCCTCAAGGCTGGCTCACCCATGCTTTTGCCATCGGGGCAAGCTCCACTGTGTTGCTCAGGGGAGGTGCAGGGCCTGCCTGTTCTCCTGGGTACTACAACCAATGAGGGGCAGGCATAGCATTCTCTAGCTCTCATGGCCTTGGGGCCAGTTCTCCTGAATACAGTAGGTCATCACCCCTGCATCCATACCACCTCATGGCAGATGAGTGGTGGGGCCAGTTCTTCTTCGTTCTCACTCCCAGGTTTGGTTCACCCATGCCTCCTCCACCAGGGCCTGCTCCACTGTGCTGCCCAGGGAAGGTGCAGGACCCGTGTTAAAGATTTTTAACTTATTTTGACATTAAAATGTGAAGGATCAAACCAATTAAACAGTTATTTATTTATTTTGTGTTTGTTCGCCACCATGCACATGTGTGAAGGTCAGAGGACACCCTGTGGGAGCTGATGCTTTTCCTCCCATCATGTGGGTCCCAGGGATCCAATTCAGGTCTTCAGGTTGGTGGCAAGAGCCTGTCTCCATTGAGTCATCTCACTGGTCCCCTAAATGTAAAGGTTTTAATGCCTTTTATCTTCATGTCTTATACATTTCAGATGTTTGCCTATGAATTTCAGAGCAGAAGATTTAGCTAGTGACATTCTCCGAGAACGGGTGAAAGTGGGTGCAAGTTTGGCTGATGTTGATCCGATGAACATTGATAAATCAGTAAGTTTGTAAATGCTTTCCTGGAGTAGCTTTTTTGTTTTGTTTTTAAGTTTTCCTTATTTTTAAAACAACATATGAAAATGTAGAAACTCAGATATAACTAGCATTAATACTTTTATGTGTATGTTTTGGATCCTCAAAACCTTGGTTACATGTGCCACTTAGTCAAGTCTTTTTCTGCGTTTGTTATTAGAATATATAGCAGATGCCAGGCATATGGCCTTTAACCCCATATTCAGGAGGCAGAGGCAGGTGAGTCTCTGAGTTCAAAGCCAGTCTGGTCTACAAATCATATTTCAGGTCAGCCAGGGCTACACAGAGAATCCCTGTCTCAAAAAAGAACCAAAAAACAAAAGAACAAACAAACAAAACCCCAAAAAGAAAAAAAGAACATGTAGCAGATAGGAAATGAAGCTGAGAGGGTTTTACGCTCTGTATACCAGAGAAGCCCATGGCTGTTGCTGGAAGCACCTGTTTCCATAATCACGCTTGCGTTTTATGTACTTTACTCTGGCTGGGTTGTTGCTAATGAGTTTTTGGTATTACAGGGGCTGGTTCGGCATTATTTGTAATTTCTAATTGCAGCAAAATAAGTGGATTGGAGAGAATTAAGGAATTCAAAGGTGATGGAATTTAATGAGTTGATTGCTTTTGGAGAATGACAGAAACAGTGTACTGTGCTGGTTTCTGACTTAAATAGGTAGATAAAACACAGACTGGAGAGGCATTGGGTGTTCATTATCTGATGTAGAGTATACAAGATGAGGAATAGGACGGGAAGGGCTAATTGACTGTACATGGTAGAGGTATCTGTGGCATACCCCAAGGAGAAGTTACTTGTGAGCAATTGTCTGGTCTGGTATAAAGTAGACATAGCTGGCTAGAAATTTAGGTGTCATCAATGTAAACACTGTTGAAGTTGCTATGGAATAGTACTGCACAACCAAGAATCTGTGTTTTTATGGGTCTCTTGCATCTCTATACAATGTAATTTAATTCTTATATGTGATTTAAAAGAAGTTATGAAAATAGACTTGCATATACATTATCTCCAAATATATATTATCTCCATAATATACATACACATACACACACATACATATTTCTTTTTCCCCCCAGACAGGGTTTCTTTATGTAGCTTTGGCTATCTTGGACTCCCTTCGTAGATCAGGCTGGCCTTGCAATCTGCCTGCCTCTGCCTTCCGACTGCAGAGATTAAAGGCATGTGCCACCACGCTCGGCTATCTTCATATATATTATCTTCCAATCAGAGTGATAGAGTAAGATATTGGTTTCACTAACTAGGAAGGACTAGAGGAAAATTTAGATTATGTATATACTGAGTCTCTAGAAAATAGAATAGTTTTTTGAGGACCTTATCTCTCTTCTCTTTAGATTTGGTTTACTAGTACTTTACTCTTTTTTCTGCACCAGTCAGGGTTTCTCTGTGTAGCCTTGGCTGTCCTGGACTTGGCTTGAAGACCAGGCTGGCCTTGAACCCACAATGATCCACCTGCCTCTGCCTCCTCGAGTGCTGGGATTACAGGCATGTGCCACCACAACCTGGCTCAATACTTTACTTTTATACGTCTATTTATTTAATTTATTTATTGATTGATTGATTTTTCGAGACAGGGTTTCTCTGTGTAGCCTTGGCCATCCTGGACTCACTTTGTAGACCAGGCTGGCCTCGAACTCACAGCGATCTGCCTGCCTCTGCCTCCCGAGTGCTGGGATTAAAGGCGTGCGCCACTACGCCCAGCTCTTAAGTCTATTTATTTAAAAAAGTCTATTTATTAACTTTAGATGTCTCTGCCTGTCAATTTTATTTTGATAACATATATAAGAAAATTTAGCTTCTTTTAGAATATTTCTGTTTTTGATCTGCATCAATTTTTACAGCTTATTTTTCCTGTCATAATAAGAAGACATTCTCAAGTTCCACAGTAGAATGAGAAGCAGAGAAAGGGCTCTAGCAGAGTCCAATAGGCAATACCTGTTAACATTCTGCAAAATTTTCTTTTGGCGTTTTTTTTTTTCTGTGTACTTTCTTTACAAAGTCTTAGTTGGTGTGACTGCTGTGAGTGAGAGGAGCAGTGTCTGTGGTGTATCAGTGCTCCCCTGTTTCTTCATTGTTCTTCCTTATGCAGAAAAATTAAGTTTCTTTCTTAGTAGAGGAATTAAATACTGAAGAGTAATGTTTTTTGTTTGACTATGTTGTGTTTTGGAGAACCCCTGTGGTAGCTAAGGTTTTCCTGCTCTGTCTACAAACTAAATTTTGTCTGGGGGTGGGGGAGACCGCATCACCTCAGCTGAGGATGCATAAGATACGTGAGGCATTGAAAGGCATTTGAAGTGTTAGTGTATAAACACAATAGCATCTTCTGTAGGCTTGTTACTGTTTCAGGCTGGGCGTTGATCTTATTCCTGAGTTGCTTGATTTATTTGCCTCAGTTAAATTTTACATTTCACTTTTTTTTTTTTTTTTTACAGTTATCTGTATATAGTCAAAACTTATTTGTATATGTGCTTAAAAACTTCTGAAGGGTGGAGGCAAAGGCAGATGGCTCTCTGAGTTTGAGGCTAGCCTGGTCTACAGAAGTGAGTTTCATGACAGCTAGGATTACATAGATAAACCATGTCTTGAAAAAAGAAAACAAACAAACAAAAAGGAAAATAAAACAAAACTGAAGGAATCTATTTCTGAATCATAGAACTCATAAATTAAAAAAAAATGTATAGAATGGGGCTGGATGTGGTGTTAAATGCCTTTAATTCTAGCACTTGGGAGCCAGAAGCAGGCATATCTCTGATTTAAGGCCAGCCAGGGTTATATAGTAGGACTTTGACTCAAAACCAAACAGACAAAATTATAGAACCTATAAAATCACTTTATATTAAATTTCCCCCTTTTTCCCCAAGGTGCGGTTTGATAGCATAGGTGGATTGAGCCATCATATCCATGCTTTGAAGGAGATGGTAGTTTTTCCACTTTTATATCCAGAAATTTTTGAAAAATTTAAAATTCAGCCTCCAAGGTATGTCATGTATTAGATGTTTATTATTATTGTACTATTATTTTTAAATGATTGAATGTCAATTAATTTGTCTTCGATTATAAACATTTCATATACATATTTATTTGACATGTTCTGACAATGACGATTAGGAGTTACTATGTAGAGCTCAAAGGCTTGCTTTCCATTTTGGAGTTTAGAAGTCATGCACAAGATGAGATTAATGGAGATGTGAAATTCCAGGCCTTGCAGAATTGTTCTATACTTTTAACCCTTTCTTGTTGTAGGAGTTTGGTCCTTTGAGGACTCAGCAAAGTGAAATTTTTACAGATGCACTAGAAAAAGCTTTATCAGTGTTTCATTACTATATAGTAATCTAAGAGTATATGTGGGAGAGAGCTATCCTAACTTGATAATCATTGGTGATAACATTAATTATTTTATTTCATTTCTTCTTCTGCTAGGGGCTGTTTGTTTTATGGTCCTCCTGGCACAGGTAAAACCTTGGTTGCCAGAGCATTAGCTAATGAATGCAGTCAAGGAGACAAAAAGGTGGCATTTTTCATGCGAAAAGGAGCAGACTGCTTGAGCAAGTGGGTTGGGGAGTCGGAAAGGCAACTTAGGCTTCTTTTTGACCAGGTAAGAAAACCAGCTAATTCATGGGCGTATTTTTTTTTAAAGAATATTATATTTTGTCTGCAAATGCAGTTATGAAGAGACATATATTCTAATTAGTATGTGAAATTTAGAATCAGTAATTTAAATTGTAAGCCTTAAAGGTGTACTTATCTTCTGTTACTTGTGGGAAATAGGTTCCAGCAGCCCTAGGATTCTAAAATCGACAGATGTTCAAGTCTAGCATGTAAAATAATAAAGGATTTAAATGTAGCTTATATACATCTTTTCATATGTTAAACATCATCTTTATATTTCTTCTTATATATATACTATGTAAATAGTTTGGCAGGCATGTCTAACCTTTTGACATCACAAGAACATGTTTTCTGTGTTGAATTCACGCTCTAGAACTGTACAATTGAATTAAAACAAAACAAAACACCCCAGAATGATCACACACAAAAATATCTCATAATATTTTATGTAAATTTACAGTCTTGTGTTGGGCTGTATTTATAGATCTGTGGCACATCGGTCATAGGTCGGACATATCTGTTACTTTAGGAAATAATGGCAAGGACAAAAGTCTTTGTATGTGTTTGATACAGGTACAGTTTTTTAAAGTACGATTTTTATCTGTAGCTGATTGAAACATGCATAAGTTGTGCAGGGCTTGTGGATGTGGGAACTGCTTATATTTAATCCTGTTTCTCTAGTACATTTGAATATTTATGATTGTTCATAACACTTATTGTGGTGACTATTGTGGGTACAGTACCATGTTAGGTACCACTGGAATACTGTGATGTAAAGTAGTATTAGATTACAGTCTTATTGAAGAAATGGTACAGATATAAAATGTTAATTATTTGTGGAATCTCATAAAACAGTGTGCTGTTTATTATTATATTGTTGTATAGTAGGTGTGTTTCTGTCAGTGTGGTGAATTACCTGATACTTAGCTTATGAGGAGAACAAGTGTACCTGGTATTACTTTTGGCGGCTGTAGTCCTTGCTGATTGGTGCCTTGGGTTTCAACCTGTGGTAAGATAGTGCATGATGGTGGAGGATGTGGCAGAACAAAACTTTTGATATTTTAGCTCATTAGCCAAGAAGGAAAGGGTGAAATATTAGTAGACCAGGGTCCCACTGTCTCCTTCAAGATGTGCCTTCAGAGACCTAAGCCCCCCATTAGGCCCCACCTCCTATATATTTTACTACCTTGTAATCTAAGTGCCATCCTAAAGGTTCAGAAAATCATACCAGATTATAAATACATGGCTGGTAGGATTCAGAAATAAAAGAGTGCTTTGAAAAGGCAGAACGAGGGGCTGGAGAGATGGCTCAGTGGTTAAGAGCACCACCTGCTCTTCCAAAGGTCCTGAGTTCAATTCCCAGCAACCACATGGTGGCTCACAACCATCTGTAATGTGATATGGCTCCCTCTTCTGGCTTGCAGGAGTACACTCAGGCAGAGCACTGTATACATAATAATAAGTAAATATTAAAAAAAAAAAAGGCAGAATGAAATGAAATGAGGAGGCTAAATGTAACAGTGACTTTTTCCCCCCAAAATAGAACATTGCAGTATGCAGTTGTTCCAGATATTTTTATTATTATTACTATATGTAAAGGCCCTGGTTCAATCTCTAGAATCATAGCAAGTAAGCAAAATAAAGGGAATCTCATTCCTGATCCAATCCCAGCACTCGGGAGGCCGAGACTGGCAGATTGCTGTGAGTTTGAGGCCAGCCTGGTCTACAAAGTCTAGGACAGTCAAGGGTACACAGAGAAACCCTATCTCGAAAAATATCCAAAACAAACCAACCAAAAACCAAACCAAAACAAACAAAAAATTAGTCCTAATATTAAGTTTTCATGTGGTTACTACATTTAGTGAAGGAAGTGTTATAATGACAATTCATTTTATATTTGATTAAGCCCCAATAAATATATGTGAATAAAAAACATGGTTAGGAATTTATTAGCTAGCCGGGCAGTGGTGGCGCACACCTTTAATTCCACCACTTGGGAGGCACAGGCAGGTGGATCTCTGAGTTTAGGGGCAGCCTGGTTTACAAAGTGAGTCTAGAACAGCTAAAGCTACACAGAGAAACCCTGTCTTGAAACTCCCTCCCCAAAAGAATTTATTAGCCATACATTTCTGTGGTGATAGGTGTAAAACCCTCTGTAAGCCAGCTTTGGTGGCTAACTCCTCTAACGCCAGCAGTTGAGATGCTGGGGCCAGCCTGGTCCTCATAGACTACAAAATGAAAATCTCAAAACAAAACACCCTTTACTCCATAATGTGACACATGGCTCGTGAGACATCCAAACATCATTTAAAAGTTAGTGGTGTGGAAAAGGGCCTAGTGGGGCCCACCTTTCATCCCAGCCCCTAGGAGGCAGAGCGAGGGGGCTCTGTGACTAAAAGGTCCTCCTGGTTTACATAGCAAGGTTCAGGCCAGTCAGGGCTACATAGTGAGACCCTTGGTTCAATTTTCATTATTATAAACAGTAGTTGTGGGCTGTGGAACACCTTACTCTGTTGGTAATGTTTCCTTTTTACTGTAGTGTTTTCTTGTTTTTGTTTTTTGTTTTTTAGATTCTAGGGATTGAACGCAGGTCCTTGTACACATTAGGAAAATGATCTACAATTCAGTTATATTCCCCAGCTCTACTGTGTGCTTTTAATACCTTACTGCATGTTGTACTATTTGCTCTTATGTTTATTATTAAGAAACTATTAAATAATTCAAAAGTGAAATTAATATTAATTTTCTTTTACTAGGCATATTTGATGAGGCCTTCTATAATATTTTTTGATGAAATAGATGGATTAGCTCCAGTTCGCTCTAGTAGACAAGATCAGATCCACAGGTAATCTTTCCTGAACTGACTGCATTGATTTCTTTTCACTTTTTGATGTAGTATTTGGCTTTAGTCCTTGGTTACATACTTGAAGGCTTATAAGAATTTTTAAATTTGTCTATTTCTTGGAGGTTTCTTCACTAAACACAGGATTCATTTATAATCTATAGTGAGTTGGCTGACCATGGTCTGTGCTACTGAGATAGTCCTCCTGTGAATATTTGTATTTGTGAATTCTGTGTGTGTATTTCATTTCTTTCTGGGTAGATATCTAAGATAGCAATTATGTATCTATAATAAATGTTTACATTTACAAGTTAACACTTTTTTTAAAAAAGGTATTTTTTAAATTGCATTGTGTGTGTGTGTGTGTGTGTGTGTGTGTGTGTGTGTGTGTGTGTGTGTGTGTGTGTACATTCAGGCTGTCTTGCTTGGTGGCAAGCTATCTTACCTGCTTAGTCATCTTGCCAAACTTTTAAAATTTTGTTCTTTTAAGATAGGGTTGTACTATGTAGCCGTGGCTTGGAACTCACTAAACTGGGCTAGCTTCAAACTCACAGAGATCTCCCTGTTTCTGTCTATTGAGTAATGGGAATAAAGGCATCTGCCACCACACCACACAAAAATCTTAAGAACAGTGTTTATGTGTTCATTCATTCATTCATTTGTTCGTTCTTTAAAAAAATTTTTTTTTTTTTAATTAAATTGTGTAGCTCAAGCAGCAGAGCACATCTTTGCCATGATATGTGTGTGGAGATGAGGGACAACTTTTGGGTGCTACTTCTCTCCTACCATGTGGGTCCTAGGGATGGAACTTGGGCTTTCAGGGTTTGCATCAAGGGCCTTTACCTACGGAGCCATTGCTCTGGTCTCACTGTCCTGTGATCTTTGAGAATTTAAATTGTTCTTTATCCCCAGAGTTGAGATTATGAATGTGTGACACCATGCCTAGCTTTTGGGTTATTAATTCCACTCTTGTTGTTTTATTTGACAGTGATTATTTAGAAAGGTGTCTAATTCACAAATACAGTCATTTACCACACCATGATGTTTTAATCATTGATTGGTCATGCACATTTTGCCACAGTGACCCTATTTTATTTCTCGTTCTGAAGGTGGTTAGTCAGTCAGGTTTCTGCCACAATCTGTCCATGACTTGTGGTCAGCCTAAATCCTCTACCCTAATCTACTGCTGTAACCTCAGCTTCCACGTAGTTATGCCCATCTTTGTCTAGTGCCACATGCCATTATTGGGCCCAGGAACCTGCCACCATTCTCGAGAAGCATCCACTTTGCATGTTTATGAACCACAGTGAGTGCCACCAATATTTTTGGGTATCTGACATCTGACTCTAGAATGCCATTTTATCCTTGAGGCTTTTGGAAATAGAAGGAGTTTTGACCCTCTGCCCATGTGCCACATCCAGATCTACTGATAGCCATAAAAGAAGTCTTAGAGCTGAAGTACTGGAACCAAAGCCTACATAGTTTACAAAACCAGCACTTGTAGACACATTTTCAAAGACAGATGTCTCATATGAGTGCCAGATAAAGGGGCAGAGATACCTGTCAGCCAGATTGATGGATGTCCCTGTAAGCTCACAAAAATCATGAGAAAAGCAATAATGACAATGGTGCTCAGTAGCTAGCTCTCAAGCAATAGATCTCAAAGGAAAAAATATAAGTGATAAGAAAGAATTCTGCAGAGTAAGTGTAATGAAACTGAATGAGATTCAAGTGAATACAGACAACATTTAGAAAACAATTCATGATATGAATAGGCAGATTTGGGCCCAGGGGTCCCGCTCAAACTAAGGCACCAGCCAAGGACAATACAGGAGGTAAACTTTAAACCCCTTCCCAGATCTAGCCAATGGTCAGAATATTCTCCACAGTTGAGTGGAGAGTGTGATATGACTTTCTCACGTACTATGGTGCCTCACATTTGACCATGTCCCCTGGAGGGGGAGACCTGGCGGCACTCAGAGGAAGGACAGCAAGTAGCCAAGAAGAGACTTGATACCCTATGAGAATATATAGGGGGAGGTGATCCCCCTCAGGAACAGTCATAGGGGAGGGGAATAATGGGAAAATGGGGGGGGGGGGAGGAATGGGTGGATACAAGGGATGGGATAAACATTGAGATGTAACAAGAATAAATTAATAAAAAAAAAAGGAAATTCAATAATTCAAATAAAAAATAGTATTAGAGGAGAAAAGGGGATTCCTCAGAATAAATCAAAGTGGGATTCTGGAGAGATGGCCGAGTGCTTGGTGGACATGAGGACCGAAGTTCAGATCCCAACACAACATGGAACGATCCATGCATCTTAGGATTGCTCATGACTTTGGCTCTAAGGGATTGGGTGCCACTCTGGCCTCCAACGTTTGATGTGTACCTGCATGCACATGTGCATACACACATGAATACACAGACATACACATGCACACACCCACACATACACACATGCACACACTCCCCTTTAAAAATACAAAAGATTGGTGAAACAGAGTAGATTAAAGGAAAAAAACCCCCAACCGAACAAAAGTGTGTATATAACATAACAGAATCTAAGAGTTATAATAAAAAGCAATACTTACAAAGGCAATTCATTGCAGCAAGCCCAAAATAAAAATTAAATTTCAAATAAATAATTTAGTGGTGTATCTAGTGGATATAGAAAAACAAGAATAAACCAAACACAAGTTAGTAAAAGGAAGACGTGATGATCAGAAAGAAATAAATGGAAATTTATAAACATAAAAATAAAGAGATCTATGATGGGAAAGATTTTTTTTTTTCCTGAGATAGGGTTTCTCTGTTTCTTTGTGTTACCTTGACTATCTTGGACTCACTGGCCTCGAACTCAGTGATCCCCCTGCCTCTGCCTCCCAAGTGCTGGGATTAAAGGCATGTGCCACCACTGCCTGGAGAAAGATTTATTTTTAATGATAATATTGACAAACCTCAAGTTAGAGTAATCAGAAAAAAATAGAGAAAATCCTCAAATAAATGCAATTTCAAATAAACAAATATTTAATCACTAGTATAAAATATAACAATGGGGATTATTATGAAAAACTAAATGTTAACAGGAAACTGTAAAACAAAAGGATAACATTTTTTGGTCATATTACCTACTGAAATTGAACACGGAGAATAGAAAATTTGTATAGACTGGTAATAACTAACAAGATTGAGCTCAACATGGTGATACACGTGTATAACCGTAGCGCTTAGGAGATGGAGGCAGGAGGATAAGGAGTTCAAGGACAGCCTTAGCAGTTGACGCTAGCCTAGCGGGGATGAGACCCTGTTTCAAAACAGTAACAAAAAACTAAATATGAAACAAAACAAACAAACAAAAAACTGAATCATTAGTGAAAAAGACACCCAGTAGAGAAAAGGCCAAGAGCAATTACTTCATTGCTGAATTTAACCAGACTTTTAAAGAAAATACTAATATTTATTCTTTTCTATCTGTTCCAAAAATTTGAAATGTTGGGAACTCTTCCAAACCCATTTTATGAGGCTAACAGCATCCTAATATTAAAAACTGGACAAAGCCACCACCACAACAAAACCTATAGACCAGTGTCTCTGATGAGTATAAATGCCTACGTTTTTATAGAATACATTAGCACAGCACATCAAAAACCATCCATTTCAATCAAGTGAGATTTTGTTCTAGTGATCTCAGGATGGTTCATCATATAAAAAGCACTAAACACAATATTATATCTTCATTGTTTACTTTCTCATTACTGTGTCAACATACCTGACAAAAGTAAGGAGGAAAGATAGATTTGGCTCATGGTTTCAGATGTCTCAGTTGGTCATGGCCAGCTCTTTTGTTTCTAGGTGTATGATAAGAGAGCCCAGGAGTGAGTGTAAGTGGTGGAGCAGATTTGCCCATCTTATGGGAGCCAGGAAGTAGAGAGAATAGAATGAACAGGAACCAGGGGAAAACAAAATACCCAATAATAGGTGCTAGTGACCTTCTTCCCCCAGTTAGACCCTACTTTTTACTTTTAACTACCTCTCAACATGCATGATGTTAGGCGCTTATAAGGAATTGATCTGTTGCTTAAAATTTCCAGGGTCACTTCTTGAAAACCAGCTACACCTGGCAACCACGCCCCTAAATATGTGGGCTTGTGGGAGACAATTTATATTCAAGCCTGATTGAGTACTCAATTGAATGAAGGGCAAGATGCAGATAAATGATTTGATAATTTTTTTAATCCATCAGATATGGAAGGATCCAACTGCAACATAATGCTGGTTGTGTATGGCAAAACCCTGGCAGCATACCGAGTGGACAAAAGCTGCGTGTTATGTTATCATCTGGAACAACATAAGTGTGTCTACCCTCACAGCACTTGTTCAGTTTAGTACTTGAAATTTTAGCCAGATTAGGCAAAATAAGGAAATAAAAAGTGTGTAAATAAGATGCTAAAGGATGCAAATTATTGTTGGATAACATTATTGATTATATAGAAAAATAAATGGATTCCATTGAAAGGTTTTTAGAACTTATAAACAAATTCAGTAAAGTTGCAGTATACAAAACTGACATACCAACTCTGTCACAATGCATCAGTGGGTAAAGGTGCCTGCTTCCAAGCCTGTTCAATCCTTGGCGCCCATATGGTGGAAAGACAGAGCCAGCTCACCAAGTTGTCCTCTGTTTTCCACATGCATGCCGTGATACACATGCATCCCTTTGCACAAATAAAATGTTAAAAGAAACAAAATTAGTAGCACTTTTCTACAATAATACTAAGTTGTTGAGAAATCAAGAAAGCAAGTGCAACACAATACAAACAAAATATCTATTTATGAAAATACAAAACATTGATAAAGAGATTGAAGAAGGGGACTGGAGAGATGGCTTACTGGTTAAGACCAGTTGTTCTTCTAGAGGACCAGAGTTTGGTTCCCAGCACCCATGTTGGGTGGGTTATAACTGTAACTCCAGCTCCAGGGTACCTTCTTCTGGTCTATACAGACTCCCATATACACATGTTCACACACACACACACACACACACACACACACACACACACACACACACACACACAAAATAAAAATTTAAAGAGACTGAATAGGACAAAATGGAAATGGTAAAAATGTAAAAGATATCTTCATTGGTTAGTATCATTAAAAGGTTCAAACTACGTAAAGCAAGTTATACTTCAATGCAATTCCACTCAGACTATCATTGACACTCTTCAGAAACCTAGATGAAGAGAGCACTAAAATTGATGTGAAAGCACAAAACACTCTGAGTAGTCAGAGAAATCCTGTGAACTTGAAAACTAGAAACATTATAACATTTAATTTCAAGCCATACTACAGAGACATAGTAACCCAAGCAGGATGCTGTTGCCAAAATAAGATACATAGACTAATTGAGTAGAAGAGATGCCAGAACTAAACCAATGTGTCTGTAGTCAACTAATTTCCAACAGAAGTGTCAAAATCAAACATTTAAGAAAGACGACTCTTCAATAAATGGTGCTAGTATTTCCTCAGTTGAAGTGTTACCTCAACGTCCCACTATATACAAAACCAATTCTAAATGGGCTCTAAGCTAACGGTGAGGTTGGGAACTTCTGGAACACAACAGTACCATCAGTTGAGGACCTAGCATCCAAAACATGGGCCTGTGTGAGTTGTTTCAGTTTCAAATCAGACCAGTGGCTGCACATAAATTTATAATTACAGATACTACCCCACTTCTATTCTCGGTAAGATGCGTATGTCATAAATTTTCAGCCATCCAATTAGAAAGCACAAGTTACAGACATCCTCTAAACATAAACTGCTAGCACATTTCTCTTTTGTTTATAATTTTTAAAAATACAGTTAGAATACAGTGTGTTTGGGAGGAAAAAATTTTTTTGGCATGGTTGCATATTCCGGCAATTGTTTCAGCAGTAAAAATAAAACAAGAGTAGGAGTGAAAACAGTTGGTAAACTGTGAGAAACACTATTGCTAGAAATAAGGGAGCTATAGATACCATACATTTCCAGATAGGGAAACAAATGGATAATGCCAAGATTGTCCTCTACTAAAAATAGGCTACTGTAATCCCCTACCCCCAATATTCTGTGCTCTTTCAATATAGATTTCTTTGTATTGTATTCTTTGTATTTGTGATACAAATAATATTTAAGACTTAGTTATTATAGCACTAATGTTTGCACTTTTTCTTTCATTAAGATTTACCTGGGCTTTTTTTTTAAACAGCTCTATAGTGTCAACCCTCCTTGCTCTTATGGATGGATTAGATAACAGAGGCGAAATTGTTGTTATTGGTGCTACAAACAGACTTGACTCTATAGACCCTGCGCTCAGGAGACCTGGTCGATTTGACAGAGAATTCCTTTTCAACCTGCCTGATCAAAGGGTAAGAGAGGTTGTTTATTGTTGTTGATATGTGTGATATGCATGTAACTTGGTTACAAAGCATACACTTTGAAGGCTTTATTCACCCCCCCAACCCCCACCCCCCGTTTTCTTTATTCGCTTTTCATTAGTTTAAATTCAGGAAGGGTGCATCATCACATGGATTCAGTGCCAATGGCCTTCGCAGGAAGGTTACATCGGAATTTGGCATGTTTCCATGGGCCCAAGTTATTTGTCCCTAATTATTCTGGTTTTGTTAGGTTTGCCTTCAGGAGTCCCTATTCTCTCTCTCCCTCCCTCCCTCCCTCCCTTCCTCCCTCCCCCCACATACCTCATCTGCAAACTACCTGACTTAGAGTTGATCCACAAACAAATTAAATGGCTTTCAAATGGTGCCAAGTTGATCTTTGTCAGGACAGCATACATAGAGCCTCTCTTCCTTTTTAAAAATATTTTAATTTTATTATTTGAGAATTTCATAGTTGTATATAATGTTTTAGTCATATCTACCCACCATTTTCTCCCTTCAGATTGCCCTGATTCTTTCTCACTACAACCCATTTTCCTCTCAACTTCATGTTCTTTTAGGTCCCTGCCCCCTTAAAAAATCTCATTGGTCTCCAGCTTGTCACAGAGAAGCCCCTGCCCAAGGTTTCTCTTCTCTCTGCAAGGCCCTGTCCCCCTGCCCTGGCTTTCCCCAGGTCTGAGGCTGACCCCTGTTTCTCTCCATGTTCCCTCTCTTTAACCATCCACTGTCTATTCTAGTTCCACTTCTGAGTAAGATTTAAGCATCCTCCCTTGGTACCTTGCCAGGTCACAGGGGAAGAGGCTGCACTCCATCCTGATGCGACTTGACATGCTGGAATGGGTGGATGGGTAGGGGCTCTTTTCTGAGGAGTAGGGGAAGGTCGAAGGGGGAAGCAGGGAGGGAGGGTGGGACTGGGAGGAGAGTAGGGAGAGGGCTGTGGCCGAGTTGTAAAGTGAATAGCTAATGAAGAAAGAAAGAAAGATAGATAGATAGATCTCATTGAGTCTACTTAGTGCTGTCCATACTAGCACAGTAAATGAGTTTGAGGCCATGCACTGGAGCATGGGCAACTTGCCAGTGGCCACACCCCCAACAGTTCCTTAGCTGGGGGTGGAGCTCTATGCAACCCTTTCCCTCCATGCTAGAATTTTGACTGGCTTGCCTTTTTTGCAGATTGTGTGCAGATAATGACAGCTGTTATGAATTCATGAATTCAGCAGCCTCATCATGTGAGAAAGCAGCATTGTACAACACTGTTGCTTCTCACTCCACCATTCTTTCTGTCTCCTCTGTGATGTTCCCTGAGCCTTGGGGTGGATATAGTCTCACTTTCGTTGCCCAGGTGCAGCTACCAGGGACGTTTCAGTGGCTAGAAGTGGACTTAATTGTAGGAGATAGGGCCAGAGTTGGTACATTCTGCTTTGATACAGAGAAGCATCAATTTGTGACATCTAACAGGAGGCAAAGACAGGGCTTTGGCCCTTCTAGTCCATGGGGGAATATGCTTAACTTATAGGGACACTGTCAGTGTTCTTGGCCTGGCTTGTGGAAGAGACAGATCTATGCCGACTTCTCTGCTCTTACATAGCATTAAGGCCCTGAGACTGGCTAAGCTACCGCATCTTTTGTCTTACAGAATAGACAGTTGGGGTGAGGAATTCAGGAATCAATAGATGTTCTTGGAGCCAAATGAATAGACCATCAGTCGGGGCATAGATGTGATCAATTTGTCACTTGTTGCTAATGAGAAGAGGAAAAAAAGTTTCAGGCATTGTATTAGTAGCATACTTAAGTTACCAACAATTCTCACCATGGCTACATAAACTTGGTTGGAATAGAGCTTGTTCAATTGAGAATTAGAAGAGACTGGAGTCAATAAATATATGTAAACAAATATATGTAAACATTTCATAGTTTTGCTATAAACACAGTCAAGGGCTGTTGTGAATAAAAACAGTATAGCTTAGCGAGTAAAAGCAGTTGTCAGCCAAGTCTGATGACATGAGTTTGATCCCTAGCGTCCACAGAGGAAGCAGGAGAACGGTTCCTCATGGTTTTTCTGTGATGTAATGTGTGTGGACACCCCTATCTACCACCTACTAATAATAATAATTACAATTTAAAAAGTGGTATTATAGAGGCTGAAGAGATAGCTCAGTGGTTAGGAGCACTAGCTGTTATTCCAGAGGTCCTGGGTTCAGTTTCCAGCACCTACATGGCTGTCTGTAATTCCAGTTCCAGGAACACCCTCACATAGACACACATGCAGGCAAAACACCAGTGCACATAAAATAAAAATAAATCTAAAAAACAAATGGTATGACAGAAATAAAATTTAGTTTTAAATTCTAGCCACACATTAGCGATTTCCTTACATTTTATGCCACCAGTATAGTTTTTTTTTGTTTTTGTTTTTTTACCTCTTAGAATATTAATTATCTAAACTTATGGAACAGAAACAAATATCTTAGTTTTTATAACTCATGGGTTGATGGTAAATGCCAAGGTGTTTAATTTTCTTTTAAAACAAATAAGAACTTAGTGTGGGGTTATAGTTAGGACTTGTTGCAGCTAATACTTGAGAAGTAGGTATTGTCTTATGCCACTGTACTCTTCTCCTTAGGCCAGAAAGCACATCTTGCAGATCCACACCAGGGATTGGAATCCAAAACTATCTGATGCATTTTTAGGAGAATTGGCAGAAAAATGTGTTGGTGAGTGCTCCTACTTATATCCTCTGCGTGACATTGCCTGGCCTACTCAGCACCTGTCCTCTCATGTTGACATGTGAATGAGTACAGGGTTATGTCTCTGTGTCTAGATGGCTCTGCATTCATATCTAGAAGTTATAAAAATGTTTCGTTAACGTTTGAACACTTACCTGAAATTCCATCATATCAGGTGTCTGATGAACACAGCTTAGCAGCAGCATGGCTTTCTCTGAATGCTGGCAGCCTTCGTATTGCTACAGTGTCTCCTTTTAGGAATTACCCCTTCTCAGAAATTTTACTAAGAAAAATCTTCTTAAACATAAGAGGAAAAAGGTCCAAGAATGCAAGACTGAAGTCTCCTCTGCTTTGTGGACAGGACAAATGGGCTCAGCCTCACTCCTGTGTCTAGCAGGAAGCTGGGGCAGGGGGGAGGTGCCGAAGAATGCTTACTGCTAGTTGCCAATGTTGCCTCAGATATAAAACTTAACTTTAAATTCATCACAGTGGAAAACCTCACCCACAGAGTAAATAAACATTGCTGTCCTCAAAGGATGAGAGATTGATAACCATAGAAGATAGAACTCCAGGCTTACTTTCTTCTAATTAGGTTTGAAATAAGAGATCAGTAGGAACTGAATATACATGAAGGAAATTTCCATCATTCTTCCTCCTTCCTGGCAAGAGAGCATGTACCAAACCGGTTTTATGTTTTCCTTTCATACTCTGTAAAATATAAAAAACAAACAAGAAAACTACCTGTACCACAAATATTTTAAGTATTATAAAGAAACCCCTCAAATAAATCTACCAATAACATCTATTTGGGAAAACTTTAAAGTTACCAAAACCAAAAAGAACAACTTAGTTTAAAAAAAAATCACTATGATCCACTATCAAATAATTAAAGCTTAAATAGAACATTAGTCCGTTCAGTTAGCTACATCCGAATTATCCTCTTCGTCCACAGGGACATCCACCTCCGAAGCAGCATCCCTCAGCTTTTGAGCCACAAAGACCTCGACATCTTCTGGTGAGGAGAAAACGTAGATCTCTCCAGCACTACTCCAGGTTAAGCTTTGCCTGGTGTAAGAGAGCATGCGCCAGACCCATCTCATGTACATTTGGCTTGATTTTTGCAAAGCCCGTGCTGCTTTATGGGAGAGGGTGGTACTTGGTTAAAACAAAGCAAAAACAAACCCAGTCTGTCTTTCCCTTTTTAGATTTATCCCCTTTTATTTATCATATTATGGTATTAGAGTTCAGATCAGACTGGGAGCCCTTTGTAGATTTTTCTGTGACTGTCACAGAATGATCCTTAATTGAAGTTTACAAACGTCTTTAGGAAGTAAATTTTCAAAGACGTAGCTATTCTAAAATCCTGTTCTATTACCCTACTTCCCATCTGCGATGTTACACACTGTAGTTTAACTCTTTGTCCTAAATATTAGAATCTTAGTTTGCATATATGTATCCAAAGGTCAGTCAGTACTCCTCTAAGTGGTTTATTTTAGCTTATAGTTGGTCTTTAAAAGATATTTATGATCTAATTTCTTATTGGACAGAAAATTTCCTCTTGCTTTCCCCTGCCGGATGTGGTGGCAGTATGCATGTAAATCTGTGTATGTGTGTATGTGTATATATATACACACATACATACACACACACATACATTGGCTTCCTGGAGAATGAAATAAAAATCCATTGAAATTAAATGACAATGGTTCAGTTACAGCATTTAAAAAATAAATTCCAGCCATCAAGTAGGAAAAGAAAAGTAATAAATTTTAAGTTCATTGTGAATATTACTATATATACCCCAAACATGTTTCAATATGTATGGTTTCAGTTCAGTGAGATTTATGCCTAACAAAAGATTATGCAGTCTTGAGGAATATCTGCAGGGATAGTTGGTCTTTTATAGGCTATGGATTTGGTAACCTTTACCTTGAAATAACTTGCAAGATTTTACATGCATATCAATATATTTTTTTAAGTAGTAAAGAAACTTTAAAAAAAAAAAAAACTGGTATCCAGAACATTTGCACAAATAATAGCAGCTTACAATTAATAAAAAGATTTTTAAAAATTATTTTCAATAACAGGCTTAAAACAATGAAAATATGTATGAAATACATTTATTTGGGCCTTCATTTTATTTGAAATTGTTTTGTAAGAAAGTTTCATAAAATTTTTTACCTTTGTTTCTAATCTAAACTCATAAGTCATATTTTCATCTTTAGAGAAATTGTCCCATTAAAGTCTTCACTAACCAGGAAACTGGGACAGAGGGGAGGACATCCTATTGGGACTCTAGATGAGAGAAGCATGGGAGAATAGCAAAGTAGAAGGATCCAGAGGGTCCTAGAAACCTACAAGTAGAACATTATGATAGGCAGATTTGGGCCCAGGGGTCCCGCTCAAACTAAGGCACCAGCCAAGGACAATACAGGCCATAAACTTCAAACCCCTACCCAGATCTAGCCAATGGGCAGAACATTCTCCACAGTTGAGTGGGGAGTGGATAGCAGGTACCAGGAAGAGACCTGATACCCTATGAGCATATAGGGTCCCCTCCCTGAGGAGGAGGTGCCCCTCAGTCACAGTCATAGGGGAGGGGAATAAGGGGAAAATGGGAGGGAGGGAGGAATGGGAGGATACAAGGGAGGGGATAACCATTGGGATGTAATATGAATAAATTAATAAAATAAAATTAAAAAAAAAGAAAAATTGTAACTTAGTAGTACCATGCAAGAATTGCTTTCCTTTGCTTCTGTGTGTTTTAATAGAGCATTGTTTAGCAGTGGTGAAATCTTGGTTTTGAAAAGTGATGTGTTTTTAAAAACATATCAACTTTTAACTCTTACAAGCTTATAGTATACTTTCAGTACCATCTGTTCCCTAAGACAGTATACTCTTGAGAATACAAGGCAGGAGCCCTGCATAGGAGCCTGTGTTTATCCCAAGCATGGCAATTCCAGCCATGATTCTGAAGCACCTTGAGGCCGTATGTGAGTCTAGTGAAGCATATGTTAAGTGGATGTTTCTCAACTTTCTTGTGTGTCAGAATAATTTCTAACCATTTCCTAGATACATACTTAAAATTTTAAGTTCCCAGAGAGTGATTCACTGTTGTGGGGTTTGGGTGTTTATGTTTTGTTTTGCTTTGTTTTCGAGACAGGGTTTCTTTGTATAGCCCTGGCTGGCCTGGACTTGCTTTGTAGATAAACCATACTGGCCTGGTCACAGAGAACCACCTGCCTCTGTCTCCCGGAGTGATGAGATTAAAGTCCTACACAACCATGCTATGTTGAGTTTGTAGTTTTGTTTCCATTTTATTGTTTATTCTGATGTTTTTTAAAAAATTAGAACCACAGATTTAAGCCAGTAACTTTCTCACAAGCAAATGTGAAGAAAATATTTCCTGTCTTTTCTTGTCTACTGATTGTGATAATCCACTGAAAATTTACTTTAGAAGTCCCAGCACTTGGGAGGCAGAGGCAGGTGCATCTCTGTGAGTTCGAGGCCAGATTGGTCTACAAAGTGAGTCTAGGACAGCCAAGGCTACACAGAGAAACCCTGTGTCAAAAAATCAAAACAAAAACAAAAAAAAAGGGTTTGTTATTGTTAATAAACTCAATTATAGGGTACATTAGGAAAGAATGAATAGTACATTGCTTCTGTATATAATTAGCATGTTACTATGACAAGTAGAGCTTATGTTCTTGGAGAGATTATGGCTGAATAGCCCTGTAGTTGGTGTTGCGTTTCACTGGTCTCCAGGCTCTGCCTGGTAACTTGAGACTCTCTGTGCACAGGGCCACTTCATGTCCATCAACTGTGTAGAGGTATTGAAGAAATGTAGTTGCTCTTATTTGGTGATGGCAGTTTATTTTTACAAAATTAATGAACTTGTGGTTATTTTTCTCTTCATAACTTTACGCAAGTGTTCTGTACTCATTTTGCTGAAATAGTGTAATAAAACTGTATGCCAAAGAAAATTTACTTTAAATATTTATTAATGGGGAAGTATACAATAGAATTCTAGCAATAAACACAAGTATTCTTAAGAATTATTTGGGAGGTAGAGTGTTAGGCTATTTATGCTTAATCTGTTTATAATTTTTGAGACAAGTCCTTACAGATAATATTTCCCATCCTAACTTGTTAGTCATTTCTTCTTTTGCAATCACCATTTTCATTTTGGTATTTATAAGTTGTGTAACGTCAATGTGAAGTAGTATAAAGAGAAACTTGTTAGTGATCCCTGAGTTTATACACAATGTTCCATAACTTGTTCAGATGGCTCCCCCTGCTGGTGTAACTGATAAAGGTGACCAAGTGAAGTTTAATTGCTGATAGGAAAAGACAATTTCTAGCTAATCTGAAATTTTTTGTTTGTTTGTTTTCCATTTTGTGACATGTGTCTTTAGCAAATCATGTTTTTTAAAGTATATATTTTTTGGATTAAATATATATATAATGAAAGTCAATCAAATGGTATATACTCACTTATAACTAGACACTAGCACAAGAGACATGTCCCATGAAAGTCTTCACCTACCAGGAAAGTGGGATAGATGTGAGGACGTTCTTTTGGGACTCTGGGTGAGAAAAGTATGGGAGAATGGGGAAATAGAAGGATCCAGAGGCTCCTAGAAACCTATAAGTAGAACATTATGACGGGCAGATCTGGGCCCAGGCGTTCTGCTCAAACTATGATACAAACCAAGGACAATACCTGCAGTAAACATCGAACCCCTACCCAGATCTAGCCAATGGACAGGACGTTCTCCACAGTTGAGTGGAGAGTGTGGTCTGACTTTCACATATACTCTGGTGCCCCATATTTGACTACGTCCCCTTGATGGGGAGGCCTGGTGGCACTCAGAGGAAGGATAGCACGCTACCAAAAAGAGACTTGATACCCTATGATCATATACAGGGGGAGGAAGTCCCCCTCAGTCACAGTCACAGGGGAGGGGAAAGTGGGAGGGAGGAAGGAATGGGAGGATAGAAAGGATGGGATAACAATTGAGACGTAATATGAATGAATAAATAAATTAATTAAAAAAAGAGAGTCAACATGGGAAACAATGGAAAGGCTTTTTACTCTTAGTTCTTCTGATATCTGTTGGGTGAATTACCATGTTAAGTTACAGTGTTTTGGATAGTTGCATGTTAACTACCATTGCACTATACTCAGATTTGATTTACAAGGGTTTTTTTTTTTTTTTAAAGATTCTGCTTTTACACACCTTTGTACCACTTTTCTTATGAATTTAAGAAGTTAGTAATGTAAAAAAAAAAATAAGCCAGGAGTGGTGACACACACCTGTAATCACAGGTACTTGGGAGGCCGTGGTAGGAGGATCACAAGTTTAAGGCTAGCCTGGGAAATTTAGTAAGATTCTGTCTCAAAATAATCAAAGAAAGACTAAGAATGTGGCTGAGTGGTAGAGTATGAAGTTAGGCTGCTCACTAGGATGGGTTATGGAAGAAGTTGTAATTCTTTTAAAACTTGCCCTGCAGAAAGCTGTACATTTTAGTCAGTGGTTTTTGATACATTAATGGTATTAGCTTATGGTTTCACTCATTGAAGTACTTAGTCTTAAACCCTTAATTGAGCAGTTTTTGTTTGTTGGTTTGGTTTTTGAGACAGGCTTTCGCTGTGTCACCCTGGATGTCCTGAACTCACTTTGTAGACTACACTGGCCTTGAACTTGCAGAGATCTGCCTGCCTCTGCCTCCCAAGTGCTGGGATTAAAGGTGTGCACCACCATGCCTAGCAATTGAATAGTTTTGTTAGGTAATTTTAAAAAGTTAATTTAAAATTTGCCAATAGAAAGTGCATAATTACTGATTTTTTGTTATTATTTTAGATAGGGATGTATATATTAACAAACCATAATGGTCTTTGGAAGAATTAGCTTAATTTTGTTACTTTTCTCCTTTTGTGCATTAGGCTACTGTGGAGCTGACATCAAGGCCCTGTGTACCGAAGCTGCGCTGATCGCCCTTCGGAGGCGCTACCCTCAGATCTATGCCAGCAGTCACAAACTGCAGCTGGACGTTTCCTCGATAGTGCTCAGTGCCCAGGACTTTTACCATGCAATGCAGAATATTGTGCCTGCTTCCCAACGTGCTGTGATGTCTTCAGGACAGGCGCTGTCTCCCATTATAAGGCCATTGCTAGAAAGAAGTTTCAACAATATTTTAGCAGTCCTCCAAAAAGTATTTCCTCATGCAGAAATTAGCCAGAGTGACAAGAAAGAAGGTACTACAAACTACTTTTTTTTTTTTTTTTAATATTTATTTATATGTGTGTGTGCTCTATCTGCATATACATCTGCAGGCCAGAAGAGGGCATCAGATCACATTACAGATGGTTGTGAGCCACCATGTGGTTGCTGGGAATTGAACTCAGGACCTCTGGAAGAGCAGCCAGTGCTCTTAACCTCTGAGCCATCTCTCCAGCCCTACAAACTACTTTTTGTATTGTGAAAGTAAGAAAATAGTTTCTTTATAAGATTAGTTGGAACCTTATCTGTTTTAGAACTCGAATGTTGCCCATATTGGTAGTTGTCTGATGAGTGCTTCTTCACTCTTACAGTTTAACTGCCTTAATATAGGTGTGTCACAATATTCAGAAAGGTGACGGTAATAATAGCTTGCATATATTATAAAGCTCTTGCATTAATGATCATTTATTAATCCATATTAATAGTCCTATGAATTAGGAGGAAATTGGGCACTTTGGAAGGTAATTTGGGCTATGTAAGTCACTCAGTAAGATTTGAGGCCAACTGTAGCTCAGGGCCTGCACAGCCTCTGCTTCAGCCCTGCGCTGTTACAGTGTCTTTGTGTATTCAGTTCATCAAATACATTTTGATGCTGTTGACAAAACACTCTTCAGTGTGCTGTGTTGATTAAAATGTGAGCTGTCAGTAACAGAGTAAATTTCAACCTGATTGTCCATGATTTTAAATTTAATTAAGCCTCAAGTCTGTGTTTTGGACCTGAGATGAAATGAAAGTACCATCTTGAAAATCACCCATTCTCATGGGGGTCGGGAAGGACATTTTGCTGGAGATGCAAGTCGGTGAGCGGCTTGCTTGTCTGGCTTGCCTGCAGCCCAGGCCTTTGTGTGCTGGCTGTGGTGGTGCACTCCTGGACGCAGCACTGGGGAAGTTAGGTCAGGAAACAAGGTCAGAAGTTCCAGACCATCCTTAGCTACATTTGGAGGGCCAGGCCAGCAGGACCACACAAACCTTGTGTAAACCTTGTGTCACTGCCCCCTTCTCCCTAATAAAGAAATTTAGGTTTATGTTGAAATCAAATAAGACTCATTAAGTTTGAAGGGGAAGTAGTGAGGATTTTTAATTTTTGCTTAGTTTAAGAGAAGATCCCACTGTATATCACTGACTGGCCTGAGATTCACTTTGTACATCAGGCTGGCCTCAAACTCACAGAGATCTGCCTGCCTCTGTTTCTAGCTGGGATTAAAGGTGTGTGCCTGGCATGAAATAAAATGTATTTTGATTATTTTAATTTCTCCTTTACTTGGGTTATAGTTTATACCAAATAGAAAATTGTTCAGAGAACTATAACATTAAAATTCATCAACATTATTTAATGACTGTCAAATGAGTGTATGCAGTGAATCATGAATATTATTCAATTTAATTGTCATTATAAATATATTTTTTTCAGGGACTAATTTTTTAAAGGAAAACTTTGCATAAATGCTATATGGAACTCTTTGTTCCTTAAAGTTTTTTTTTTTTTGGCAAGTAGAGTATGAACAACTATTCCTGTGCATATCTGTAATTCCCGTGCTGTGAAATGTGTGTGTTTATCTACGATCGGTATACTTTTGTCTCTGTTTTCTGAGTCAGAGTTTCACTCTGGAGCACTATGTAGGTCTGGCCTGCTTTAAACTTATGTCAACCCTCCTGTTTTAGCACTGTGAGTGCAGATATCACAGATGTGAGTCGTCATCCTAGCCTATCTATGATTTTTATAACTGGAAACACACATAGAAATATATTTAACTAAAACTTAACTTTTCTTCTCCCTCCCTGCCCCCCTCTCTCTTGTTTTTGTTTTTGTTTTTCAATACAAGGTTTCTCTGTGTCGCTTTGGTTCTCCTGGACTCCATTTGTACCAGGCTGTCCTTGTACGCACAGAGCTCTGCTTCCCCCACCTCCCTGCGTGCGGGGATTATAGGCATGTGCCACTGCACCTGCCTTACCTAAAACTCTTCAATTAAAACCAAACTAAACAAAAACTTATGTTACTTTAGAATAAAGTGTGAAAAATCACCTTTGTGAGAGAATTTGATACTCTTTCTCCATTTGAGGATTTCCATTTTGTGGCATTGTTATTTTTTTCTTAGACTTTATCTATATCTTTCATTACTTTCTTTGTGTTTCCTGATTTCTTTGTTTTTTATTATTTTGCCTTAGACTTCTATTATTTTCTTGTTTGTGACACTACCCAAAAGATTTTCAGTTATTTCCCACATAAATTTAAAACTATTAGTTTTATTAAATGTTTAGGTTTTAAAAGCCACTAAGATCTCTGTTTACTTGAGTAATTCCGCATCTTATTTTTTTTCTTGTAACTGCTGAGCCATCTCTCCAATGACTCCAATTTTCTTTTTTATGTATTTATTTATTTATTTTTAAGAAAGGGTTTCCCTAGGTAGCTTTGGCTGGCCTGGAACTTGCTATATAGACTAACCTGGTTTTGAACTGACAGAGATCCACCTGTCTCTGTTTCCCCAAGTGCTGGGATACAACCTCCCCATCCCCATCATCTTAATTAGGCAAGTTTTTCCTTGAAACATGAGGTCATTTAAAAAGTACAGATCAGCTTGCTTATTGTTGCTCTTGTAAGAACTGGCTTTTGCTCAACTGCCTTATTACCTGAACAGGATATGAAATAGGCTGGCTTGATCCAAATGATCTCACAGGGGGCATTTGTGAAGGCACTATTTCTTTTCAAGACTGTTAGTAGTCAGCAAAGTCTCCCAAATAATAGTTCATAGTGTGAATGATTTATAAAGGAGAGAGAGTCTTCCTACTTATATTTATAAATTAGTTAAGTGCTATAGTTTTATCAATTTGCCTGATTAATCTCTACTTTTGCTAGATAGTATCTTAGCTGATACACTTGATTTTAATCCCATTTCCTTTGACTTTAGCATTATTATTACATGGGTTTCTAAGACTCCCAATTCTTGTGCTTTTTCTTCTGACAGATGTAGAAAGTCTGATTTTAGATGATAGTGAAGATGAGAATACTTTATCAATTTTTGAGACAAGTTGTCACTCGGAATCACCAAAGAAACCATCACCAGCTGCTGCTGTCACTAAACCTTATCTTCACTTTACAATGTAAGTTATATTGAACTTCTTTCAGTTTAGAATGGCCTTTCTACCTTATGCTTAGAACACATTGTGGTTTGCTGGTGGTTATACTCTTGAGGTATTTTTCTTTGCACACAATTCAGGAAGGCTTTAACTGTGTTGGCTTTTTTGTGTGTTGCTTAATCTGTCTTTTATTCACAGTTCTTTGGCTATCAACAATACTTTTGTTTTTGTTTTTGTTTTTCTAGACAGAGTTGATGTATCTAGTTGGGGCATCTCACTGTGGAGACTCTTATCTCTAATTTTAACTTAAAAGGTTAATGCTCTTAGCTTCGCAGTGATTAAATTATGGAAGCTGATCAGTCTTCAAAGTGTTTTAGTGGTACTATTTCAAGCACAATTGGTATAAAGCTGTGATTAGACCCACAAATTTCTGAGCATTGTCCGTAGAATAGGCCTGGGCGATTAGATGATACTGTGGCTTGATTTAGGCGTCCGGGGATAGCGTCCGTTTTCAATCCTAGTGAGGGTACGGCTCATGAGTGTAGGACGTCTTCAGATGAGATTAGCATGCGAATAGGAAGATCCATGGGTAGTACTACTCGGTTGTCAACTTCTAGTAGACGAAGGTCTCCTGGTTTTAGGTCATCTGTGGGGACTATATAGGAGTCAAAACACAGGTCTTCATAATCAGTATACTCATAGCTTCAATACCATTGGTGGCCTATCGTTTTGACAGTTAAGACGGGGTTATTAATTTCATCTATTATGTAGAGAATTCGTAGGGATGGTAGTGCAATGAGTACTAAGATTGCAGCTGGTAGAATAGTTCAAATTGTTTCTACTTCTTGAGCATCTATGGTGCTAGTGTGGGTTATTTTTGTAGATAGTATAGATGAAATGATATAAAGTACTAGAGAGCTGATAAGAAAGACAATTATAAGTGTGTGGTCATGAAAGGCTATAAGTTCTTCTATGATTGGGGATGTTGCATCTTGAAGTCCTAGTTGAAGTGGGTAGGCCATATAAGATATACAGAGTCTAATCTGTGATTTAACTTTGACAAAGTTATGTGATGTGTTTACTAATATCTTATTAAGAAAGACATAGAGGTTATGAGGTTGGCTTGAAACCAATTCTAGGGGGTTCGAATCCTTCCTTTCTTATTTCACTTTCACGTAAGTGGGTTCTTCGAATGTGTGATAAGGTGGAGGACATCCGTGAAGTCATTCTAGATTAGTAGATGTATGGGGGACTGATAGAATTTCACGTTTTGAGGCAAAAGCTTCTCAGATTATGAAAATTATGATAATAACAGCTGTTAGGGAGATAAAGGAGCCCATGGAAGACACCATATTTCAGGTTGTATAGGCATCAGGGTAGTCCGAGTATCGTCGAGGTATGCCTGATAGACCTAGGAAATGCTGAGGGAAAAAGGTTATGTTAACTCCCACGAATATTACAATAAAGTGAGCTTTTGCTCACATATCATTAAGAGAGTAACCTGAGAATAGGGGGAATCAATGAACGAATCCTGCTATGATAGCAAATACGGCTCCTATAGACAGACATAGTGGAAGTGGGCTACCACATAGTATGTGTCATGTAGGACGATGTCGAGGGAAGAGTTGGACAGGACGATTCCGGCTAGCCCCCCGGCAGTGAAAAGAAAGATAAAGCCGAGGGCTCATAGTATGGCCGGTGATCATTTAACACCACCGCCGTGGAGGGTAGCCAGTCAGCTGAATACTTTTACCCCTGTTGGGATAGCGATAATTGTAGTTGCTGATGTAAAGTAGGCCCGGGTGTCTACGTCTAGACCCACTGTGAATATGTGGTGTGCTCATACAGTGAAGCCTAGGAATCCGATGGATATTATGGCTCAGACTATGCCTATGTAACCAAAGGGTTCCTTTTTACCCGAGTAGTACGTAACGATATGCGAGATGATACCGAATCCTGGGAGGATTAGGATGTAGACTTCTGGGTGACCAAAGAATCAGAATAAATGTGTAGCGTTGGCTGTCCTGGACTTGCTTTGTAGATCAGGCTGGTCTTGAACTCACAGAGATCCACCTGCCTCTGCCTCCTGAGTGCTGGGATTACAGACGTGTGCCACCACACCCAGTTAGCCTTCTGATTCCTAACAGAGCATTAGTTTATACTTTCGTAATTTGAGTTTTGTTGTTTTTCTATTTACTTTTATCTTTTTTACAGTCTGTGTTATAGCAGTTTTTGTTGTACACTGTAATGGGTAAACATTTTTCTTGAAAATGTAATGCTTAATTAAGAGACCAAGTTATTTTCATAATTAGTACCATAGTTAAAGGACTCTAAAATTCCATTCAAATAAGTTTAACAGTCCTTGTGTTATGGAGACTGTATTATGTGCTCTCTTTCGTTTTCTCTTTCTCTCTTTTAGCCCCCCCCCCCCATCTACTTTGTAACGTTAGGCTGGCCTAACGTTTCAAAGTCACTTTGTAGTTAAACAGGCTTGCCTCAAACTTGTGTTAATTCTTCTGCCTCAACCTTCTAATTGCTGGGATCACAGATGTGAGTTACCATGTTTGGCTAGATTAGTATTCTTTGAAGTAGTTTTTTAAAGAAGGATTTTGAACAAGTTTAAACCTTCAACCTGAATTAGAGTTTCCCCTCGTAGATTGTGATGGAAGGTTGATTTGATGTATATGCCTTGTTAACTCTTTCTTGTTGATCATGTTTTTAAAAACGAGCTTAAATTCTTTACGTCTACTTTCTTTTTACATCTTCACTTTTCTGCCTATAGGGGAGATTTCTTAGATTTCTCTAGCATTTTGTAAGTCTGTTTTGTTGATCATTACAGGCAAGCTAAATATTTTTTTCTGCCTTTTACCTGGCTAGCCTGTCTGCGTACATATGTGTTGCTTTAAAAAAAAAAAATACAAGCAAACAATTTTAGTTGTTTAGATTTGAATTATGCATTAGCGAGAGGTAGGAAATCATCAGAAGTCTTTTATTTCAGTGTTGCAAGAGATCCTGCCAGTAAAGGAACACAGAAATAGATTTTGTTATTAGAAAACTTTTTACTGCTGCGTACTGTTTTGTTTTGTTTTTTGTTTTTTGTTTTTTTTTTTTTTTTTTTTTTTTTGGCTAGGAACATTCTGCTACTGGTTTAATGTGTGACATTGGTCTGCCTTGTTGGTTTAGTTCAGTTTTTCTAGAAAAATGGGCTTACTTTTAGCTTCCTTACACAAGCTCCTTTAGTTTAGCAATTGAATTTTTTTTCTTTCTTTTTTTACCCCCTTTGATTTTTTTTGAGACAGGGTTTCTCTGTTTTAACCCTGGCTGTCCTGGAACTCTAGACCAGGCTGGCCTTGAGCTCACAGTGATCTGCCTGCCTCTGCCTCCTGAGTGCTGGGATTAAAGGCGTGTGCCACCACCCCTTGGCTTGAGTTGATTTCTAGAGCAAGTTTTTTTACTCCTTTCTTTTTAAGGAAGGAGGCCTTAAACTCACTATGTTGCTGAAGCTGACCTTGAATTTCTGATCTTCCTGCCTCCACCACCCATGTGTTGGAATAGTGGGTACCTGCCAGCATGCCTGGCATAGTGCTTTTGGTTTTAGATGCCTCAGTTATATTCAGTAGTCACTCCTCCCTCCCCTCCCCCGAGTTTCTCTAAGTAGCCTTTGTTGTCCAGGACTTGCTTTATAGACCAGGCTGGCCTCGAACTCACAGAGATCCACCTGCTTCTGCTTCCCTAATGCTGCAATTAAAAGTTTATCTCTTTATTTATTCATTCTAAACATTTTCTGTTTGCTTTTGGTTTGGCAAAGCACAAGAAGGATCTAGATACAACTTAATTTAGTCTGAAGAATTAGTGTTGGCAAGGGTTGTTCTGTGTTCCATGAAAGTAAATTTCTGCTGGGAAGTGCAATAAAGCTTTAGGAGGACGTGTAGTCACAATTGATGTTTTTTATGAGAATGAAGGGATGGGAAGTGGCATCTAAAACTACAAACTAAACATGTGCTATATACATAAGCCATGTAATTGTGGAGCCATTTTATGGATAAGGAAACTGAAGCATGTGTGGACGTAAGGAGCCCAGGAGGTCTTTCCTAATGGATTGTAGTCCCCATATCAGGGCATTTCCTTTTGCTGTCTCTTTTCCTATTCTTGTTCAGCCTGCCGTTAACATGCCATACTTACCTAGGTTTCGATAAGAAGTCCTTACGTGACTATCCTTTCCCCATTTGCCTTGAACTCCCGAATGGGAATCTGAACTCTGCCTCCCCCTTTGTACCATCTTAAACTGAACTGCTCTGAGCTTTGGTTACTCCATTTGCTTAATAAAGTAAAGCTATATTTTCTAGAATTTTTAAGAAAATTGATGCCATAAATGATGATTCACACCTGTAATCCCAGAACTTGAAAGCTGAATGAAGTAGGAAGATTGCAAGTTGGAGACTCTCAAAACTATACAGTTGAGGAAGAAAGCTATATGAAGTGCTTGACACCAAAGTGTTTGAATGATCTAAATTAGCGTATTTTCCTCAAAATAATGTTCTCATTATTTTAGATAATGTTGAGAATAAGTTTTAATTTTTCCCTTCCCAAATTCTCTTAGGTTTTTTTTTTTTAATTTTTTCAGATTATATCTCAAGTGTTATCACCTCACTTTTATTTAGAACTCATCAAATTTATAAAATATAGATAAATGTTTAGTAAAAATTGGCATTTTTCATGTTTATAACACTTTTATGTTGGTGAATTTCATACTTGTAAGATTATTTGCTGTTGTTTGTGTTACCTTTTATGTTGTTTTTGCAATTGTGAGTAGGATCTCTTTTTATTGTTTACTGTTTTACATTGATTATGGGGCCTAGTTAGTAAAGTTACTGGTTTTTCTTTTGAATGCCTTTTGTCTTGTTTCTCTGCTGGTAGGTTCTAATACAACTAGTTATTCTCTTGTATTTAGACCTTTATCTCTTCCTTTAAAGGTATCAGTTTTTCTCCCATTTCTATCCATGTATTTTAGTTTTCTTTATGTTTTGTTCAGTGTCTTAGGGTTTATAGTATTACAGTGAGTAGATCTGTTTTATTATTTGTTTTATTTTAAAAGATTTTACTTATGTTTGTGTGTGTGTCTGTGTCTGTGCCTGTGCACAAGTGTATGCAGCTTCCCATATGGAGCTCAGAAGAGGGCGGCAGATCCCGGGGGCTGCAATCCCAGGTGACAGGAGCTGCCTGTTGTGGGAGTTGGGAACTGAACCCAGGTGCTCTGCAAGAGTGCTGTGCATTCTTTTTTTAAAATTTGTATTTTTTAATAATTTATTCAGATTGCATCCTGATTGTTATCCCCTCACTTGTATCTTCCCATTTCCCCGCCCCCCCCCCCATTCACCCTATTCCCCTCCCCTAGGTCTATGACAGAAGGGGACCTCCTCCCCCACCATGTGATCACAGCCTATCAGGTCTCATCCTGGTAGCCTGCTTACTCTTCTTCTGAGTGCAACCAGGTCTCCTCACCAAGGGGAAAAGTGGTCAAATAAGGGGCACCAGAGTTCATGTCAGAGTCAGTCCCCACTTTCCCCACAACCGTGGAGAATGTGCTGTCCATTGGCTAGATCTGAATAGGGTATCTGGGTTTACTGTGTGCATTGTCCTTGGTTTGTATAACAATTTGTGTAGGCCCCCTTGGGCCAGCCTTAATGGTTTTCTTGTGGGGCTCCTTGGCCCTGTGGGTCCTTCTCTCTTCCCATTCTTCTATACCACTCTTAACCTCTGAGTCATCTCTCTAGCCTCTTAGTTTATTATTTTAGTGGTAATAGAGAATATTGAAAATAAAAATTATATTTGCTTTAATATGTTTTTCTTTTTTAGTGTGTCATATTAGGATAAGAACTGTTCACTTTTATTGTCACAGAAACAAAATTTGCCATCTCTGAAAACATTTTTTTTCTATTAAAAAAAAATGTGGTGTCTGGGCGGTGATGGCGCACACCTTTAATCTAGCACTCAGGAGGCAGAGGCAGGTGGATCTCTGAGTTCGAGGCCAGCCTGGTCTACCGAGTGAGTTCCAGGGCAGCCAAGGCTACACAGAGAAATCCTGTCTCAAAAAACAACCAACCAACTCCCCCCCCCCCAATTGTGATGTTTCAGCCCATTTATTCTCACAAAACTGGGTAATTTACAAGAAGCATAACTGTCACCTGTAGAGAGGCTGGGGATGGGAAGGCACTAGTATATCTGATGATGGCCTAGTCTCTCTTCCAGGATGATACCTTGAAGGCTCTGTCTCCTTACATGACAGAACAAACCCTAAGGCCAGCTCATTTTCCTGAATCCTTTATAAAGCTCTATTTTGAGGCAGGCTCTCACTGTGTAGCCCTGACTGTCTAGAACCTTCCTATGTAGACCAGGCTGGCCTCAAAACTCGCAGAGATTTTCCTGCCTCTGCCTTCACAGTGCTGGATCCAAAGTTTTATGTTATGTCTAGCTTAAAAAGTCTTAGCTTCATAATATAATCACATAACCGCCTGCTAATTGTTCTATCATATAATTGAGTTTCAAAGTGACTTTGTGAGGAGGCATAGAATATAGCAACGAGAAATGTACTTAACATAAAATATAGCATTTTAACCATATTTTGATTTGGTGGGTGCTGGAGCCGTAGCTTAGACATCCAGAACTCACTCACTAGACAGCCTGGTCAGACTTTAGCCTCATACATGCCAGGATTATGAGCGTGAGTCACCATGCCCAGCTTTAATAATTTCTTTTCTAAGTCATATCTGTAATAATCTTCAGATCTATATTTTTTTTTCTTTCTAGGTTTCTCCTTGCTCCAAATCTATTTCTTTTTCAGGATCCCTCCTGTTTGATAAATAGCTAAACAATATAGTCTTGCACCCTCCAAGTTAAAAAATAAATTATGAAGGGATGAAATATTGCTGACTTTTTCTTTCTTTTAGAGTGAGTTTTATATTTTCACTTATTGGTTATTACTATAGTCACAGATAG
Organism: Acomys russatus; assembly: GCF_903995435.1. Lineage (NCBI taxonomy): Eukaryota > Metazoa > Chordata > Mammalia > Rodentia > Muridae > Acomys > Acomys russatus. The sequence continues at coordinate 26,164,419 of NC_067137.1, forward strand.
TTAATATTTTAGAGTCATGAGTAGTGAAAAATGAGTAGGCTAAAATAAAGATGTTTTATGAATTGGAAGTTTGATTATTTTAATAGAATATTTTTCATGAAAATTTATGCATATTAATTTTCAGAATATGTAATTTGAAAATCACTATTATGTCTTATAGGTCACCATATCATCAGCCAACCTCCTATAGGCCTCGACTGTTGCTGTCTGGAGAACGAGGTTCAGGGCAAACGTCTCACCTTGCTCCAGCACTTTTGCATACACTAGAAAGATTCTCTGTGCATCGGCTTGATCTCCCAGCACTTTACTCAGTCAGTGCCAAAACACCTGAAGAGTCCTGTGCACAGGTAGGTTTGCACGTTGCTTTTCTCTTGCTATAGTGTGTAAGAAATGAATTTTTCAGAGGATAGCAAATATTAACTTTTTATTAGCTATTAATTAACATTCTTATGTTAGTACAGTGTGTAATACTTAAAAGTGAGCTTAACATGTTTTTTTCCTATGATACTTTCTTATTGAAAAATGAAATGTCTTATAGAAAAGGAAAAAAAAAGGCTTTCCTCCTTTTCAGATCCCTTTTTCAGAATTGTGGTTTCAGAAATGTTTTAGATGTCTTTACTTTGAGCCTCATCATAGGAAGGGGATGAGTGTTTAGTTGCGATGTCAGGATTTTTGATAGAATAGTGATAGTAATTACACCTTGAATATTTGCGTTTGTAGTTTAGTGGTTTTGTTACTTGATTTTAACTCTTATGAAATCCTGTGCCTTATGAAGCAAGGTTATAAATGGGGCTATTTGCATTTGTTGAGGTTTTTATATATAGCCAAATATATATTATAAACTGTATCATCCTGGAACTAGGAAATGATGAGGGAAATAAATTTGTGAGCTGAGGGGACCATGTTGTAATGGTTTCTGTATCTATACACAGGGTCTATGTAGAGAGCTCATTAGATTTTTTTCCTTCTCTTTTTGTCTTTTTCCATTTTCATGTCTCTGTGTGTGCATGCCTCTTTGCATGTGTGTGGGCACTATAATGGGTGAAAACACATGTGGAATCCTTAGGTTGGGATATGTCCTGGGTAGTACTTTCATGTTATTCAATGATTGTGCTTTGGGGATCCCTTTTTCTCTGCCCTCTGAGGCTGGAATTAAAGGTGGGTCACTGTGCCTACCTGTCATTTGCATGGTTCTAGGGATCTGATCTCCAGTTGGCTTGTTTGGCAAACACTTGACTGTGGAGCCATGTCTCCAGCCCTTCCTTCATTTTTGTAATAGTATTTTGCTTAGTTGTTCAGACTGTCCTGGAATTCCTAGTCTCAACCTCCTTAGTAGCTCGGACTTCAGGGGTCTGATAGCATGATCACAGTAGGTGCTTGTTAAGTATCTGAAAGTTTCATGTTTCCAATAAATAAGATGACTATTGCTTTGTACTTGGATGTTTTACCCATGTTTATATGGCTTGTATAACTAGTGAGGTGACATTTATAAATGCTTGATAACTGTGCTGTAGTTACTTAACTGAAAGTCATTCCCAGGCGGGACTCTTAGAGCAGGAAATGCATGTTTGTTAAAGAGTTCATAGTTGATTGGCTTAATTTGCCTTTTATTTGGAGTTCTTTGGTCATTAACAATACTTTCCCCCAGCCCTTCCAAAACAGGGGTCTCTGTGTAGGTGTCCTGGACTCACTTTGTAGACCAGGTTGGTCTTGAACTCACAGTGATCTGCCTGTCTGTGCCTCCCTGTGTGCTGGGATTACAGGCATATGCTACTGTGCCCAGCTTCTCAGTACTTCTTTTTGTTGTTGTTGGTTGGTTGGTTGGTTTGGTTTTTTGAGATAAAGTTTCTCTGTGTATCCTTGGCTGTCCTGGACTCACTTTGTAGACCAGGCTGGCCTCAAACTTACAGAGATCCGCTTGCCTCTGCCTCCGGAGTGCTGGGATTAAAGGCGTGCACCACCACTGCCCGGCTGTACTTCTTATAAAGCGTTGTTTAAAGTCCCCCCCCACCCCCACCCCCTAAAACCTGTGGTTCTAATATAAAACTGTATACCAGTATTTTGCTCACAGTTTGACACATCCTAGCTGTAAATTTTTTCCGGTAACATTTGCTTTTATGTTTGCTTATCCTTTTCTTTCTGGATGAGAAAATGTTGCTGGTTTGTACAAATAAGAGAATTATGCAGTGTCATTTCCAGTAAATCCAGATGATGTACTAGGAAAGTATAAATTACCAAAATTGACTCCAGAAAAGAAAGAATCTAAACCGCACTGGTTGTGGGAGAAGAAATTGAAGAAGTGTCATAAACACCTAGGCAGTTTCACAGGTGAATTATTTTTTACTTTTAAAGAGTATTATCATTCTAATGCTAAACTGTTCCAAACACAGGAAAGGAGGAAAGCTGAAAGGCTGACAGAAACAGCAGCCATGGCCTTTCAAATAAATGCAAAGAGTGCTAAAGGCCCGCTTCACTGAGGCAGTAGTTTTAAAGAAAACAACGGGAATGGAGCCTGCTAGGAAAGGGGAAAGGTTATTACTGAAGCACGCAAGATTGACTCAGGCATTGAGGGGTTAAATATTAGAAAGGATGCAGTAATGTTATTAATATTGGTCGTGATATCACTATTTTTTAGAATATCTATAGCACTGACTAAAAATTGTTCAGGACAATAAGAGGACTCTATAAGGGAGTTGGTAGCTTTCTCTTTAATAACAGTAAGTTAGAAATACAACGGATAGAGAGGATCGTTTAAGCTACTAACTTACCTAGGAATTAACTGAATGAATCAGTATGCAAGGCCTTAGTAGAAAAATAAAATTCAATTGAAAGGGATAGTTGAATAAAAAACAAAAACCAAACCTTGTTTTAAATTATTTTGTTACACTTCAATTCAGGTATATATTACAATCAGATAAATGGGTAGAACCAGAGCTACACAGCTTCATTGTTGTGACCTAGAACACGTTGCTTACCCTAACTGAACCTTGATTTCCTTACATATGAGATGAAGATGACGATACTTAGCATGAGGCTGTATTAAAATAAGAATACATCAAACAGGCTTGATAACAGTGCTCTCAAAACTTCAGCTGTAATTACGGTTCTCATCTTCATTGCTGCTAAGACAAAATGAGAATGCTGTGAGTTGTTTTCTTAGTTATTCATAAGTTTTTATAATACCACCATAATTTAGAGGGAGCAACGTAACAAGATTGCTTCTTCTAATTAATAAACATGAGAATCATGAGGTGAATTCTAGAGAAAAAATGTAATAATATAGGAGCTTTGCTGCATTTTTATGGGTATATTGGGATGACAATAATAAAAAAAATTGTAACTGCACAGGAATAGAAAAAATAATAGGACAAAAGAAATCTACACCTTGACCTCTGTAGACAGAGTATATGATGATGGCAATACAGTTCATATCGGTAGTATAAAAGAAATGCGTTATTTAAGTAAATGGTCTCAGAAAACTAGGGGTGCTTAACAAAGATAGTAGAAAAACAAAGCAATTCCAGTTCCTATTTGTTTATATATATGTAAATGCAAACAAATTCAAGATTAGCTCTGGAACTTTAAGAGTACTAGGAAAATTCACAAAATTTATATACTTATTTTCATTTGCCCAAAAAAGTTGTTTCTAAACAGCACATAAAAACCAGAACCCAAATAAAGAAACTTGACTACAGAAAAATTTAAATTCACATAACAAATGTATTTTTAAAAATAAAATTAATATACATTGGTGAAAAATATATTTGTTATATACATATCAAGAACAAATTTCTTAAATATAAATAATGTTTAAATCAGGAAAGAGAAAGAATAAAAGTATAACATAAAATTTGTAAAACATAGCAAGGTATAGTGGTACACATCTGTAATTTTTCAGCATTCTGAAAGCTGAGGCAGTTGGACCAAGAAGTCAAGATAAGCCCAGATTACATTGTGAGTACCTATCTTACTCTGCTCCAACCTCTGTCAAAAGGAAAAGAAGAAAAAGGAAAAAAAATTTTCTTTGTATTTATAAGGAGAAAAAAAAAAAACCCAACTAAAAAAGGATCTTTACCTTTACATATACATGAAAATCACAAGATTTTTTGTTTTGTTTTTTGAGACAGAGCTTCTCTGTGTAGGCTTGGTTGTTCTGGACTCACTGTGTAGACCATGTTGACTTAGAACTCACAGAGATCTGCCTGCCTCTGCCTCCCAGAGTACTGGGATTATAGGGGTGCACCACTGTACCTGGCTCACGATTTTAGTTAGTAAAAAACTGCTTAATTATGGAAACACTGGAAATGTTGGGTATTTGTACTTAGTTAAATGGAAATGTAAATTTATTTACATATTTCAGAGTATTGTTAGTTTTTTTTTTTTTTAACCCTTGTCAGATTTCAAATACATGTATACCTTTTGAGCCAGAATTATATGTTTAGGAACTTTGTCACCTAAAGACTTGTTAGCTTTAAGAATTTATTGTCACCGAGAGGAAAATGTTTTCTTCAAGGTTACCAAATACAAACAGCCAAAACACTATAAATGTAACATGAATATAGGTCCTGGTTGCTCTGTGGTTCTTTTTGCTGTATGTAGTTTATTTTATATGTGTGTAATAATATAAATGTATTTGTTTTAAGAAGAAGTAAATAATAAAAAGGAAAAGAATATTTAAATAAAAAAAGAATTTATTGTTGCCGGGCGTGGTGGCGCATGCCTTTAATTCCAACACTCAGAAGGCAGAGGCAGGTGGATCACTGTGAGTTTGAGACCAGCCTGGTCTACAAAGTGAATCCAGGACACCCAAGTCTACACAGAGAAACCTTGTCTCAAACAAACAAACAAACAAACAAAAATTATTGTCAGATGCATAAGGGTATTAATCATGACTCTGTGCACACACACTTTAGTATTTTCTGTGCATTGGTGTTTTGCCTACATGTATATCTGTAGGAACGTGTCAGGTCCCCTGGAACTAGAGTTACAGACAGTTGTGAGCTGCCATGTGGGTGCTGGGAATTGACCCGGGTCCTTTGGAAGAGCAGCCAGTACTCTTCACTGCTGAGCCACCTCTCTAGCTCTGTGCATACTGACAAACAAAATAATTCATAAGAAAAACTGTAAGTCCTTTAATAGAGGGCTGGCAAAACAAGTCATGTATAGCTTGGTATACTGTGGGGCCCACAGCAGAAATGAGGTTGATTTACACAAGTTGATATGGGAAAGTAGAGATGTGTATGTGCGTGCATGCGTGTGATCTGTTCATAAATGGCTGCTTTGACTTAGGGCCAGGAATCTATGTAATTGGGAATGATTAAACTTTAATGTCTGTTTGTTTTCTTTCTGTTTTATGTTTTTAGTTTTGTAGTGATGAAGACCAGACCTAGGACCTTGTGTGTGCTTGGCAGGTATTCTTTCCCTGAGCTAAATTTTCAGCCAACTTTGTTTATTTATGCAGACTATAATTACAAATATAAAGGAAGGAAAAGTCACACCTAAAATAGCAACTATTGTAGTGTTTGGAGCCATTTTCTTTTTATGACATTTATGTTTGACTATCAAGCAAATGAAAGATAAAATAATTCTGAAGGAGCTGGTGTGGTATTTTCATATTTCCAGTTATGTAGAGGTTGGGGCAGGAGGATAGTTTCAGCCCTGACATCCAAGCTAACCCACAGTAGTGCAGTGAGACCATCCTCGCCGCTGTTTTCTTCCTTGGGCACATGTACACACACCCGCAGTGATGCCTCTTGAGACCAGAAAGTAACCCCCAATGTCATTGCTTAGGAACCTTGTACCTTTTTTTTGAGGTAAGGTCTCTTACAGGAACCTGGAGTAGGCTGATTAGGCTAAGTTGGCTGGCCAGAGAGCTTCAAGTATCTTCTTGTCTCTGGCTTCCCAGCACTGGGATTACAAGTTCATGCCCCCATGTGTGTCTCTGGATGTAAGTGGTGGAGTCAAAGTCAGGTCGGTAAACACTTTACCCCAGCTGTCCTCAAACCCTGTCTCTTTAAGTAATGAAAGAAGATGGCTTCGGTGGGTTGAGTTGGCTCACACCTGTAATTCCAGGACTCTGGAGGGCTGAGGTAAGAGGATTTCCAAACAGTACATCTCAGCTGTAGCTAGAGTGTATGCCACTAAAAAAGTCACTTTAAAAGAGAACCATTTTCAAAATGAGAGCATTTCTGTTGTGTAGTGTCTGGTGTGTCTGTTGTGTATGTTGAGGTTGAGCTTTAGTGTGGTAAAGCACACATGAGGAACGCTTAGGACGTGGTAGCTTCATAGTACTGGGATCCTAGGCCTTTTTAAGAAAGGCCATACTTGGCTAAATATGAGTTTTAACTTCATATTCTCTGTTTTCGTTCATTATTGGCTTTCTGTTTTTGGTCATGTTTATGGGAAAAGAGGTATCAATTGATAGGAGAAAAATAATAAAAACTCTTGGTTTCACCTTTTGGCTGGGTACTTTGAGAAAAGTCATCTTAGGGCAGCTCAAGAGCTTGGAAGAAGCCGAGTTTAGGCTTGAATATGCATCAACTTCCAAGGCCTTGGCTGGGGCTTGGCAGTGGCCAGCTCAGACCTAGACTTTGCTGGGAACCTGTTAATCACTGTTTATAAACTTAATAGTAGTTTTCCCAAAAGATTTACCAAAAAAGATTGTTATTTAGTAAAGCTAATTTTTAAAAATAACCTACAAAGATTAGCAAGTCTGGCTCTAAATAGATATGGAAAAAAAAATCTTAGGATAGTGGGTGTGGTTCAGGTACTAAATCACACCATTTCAAAGTCGCCTCCTTCCTTCTGCCTTCTCTCCTTGGACTAGGACTCTGTCCTGAGCATCAACCCTAAGTAAATGTGTAACAGAAGGGTCAGTCTGTGCCAAGTTACTGTTAGCATGCATTTCTCTAATGTATGTGATTTTTCATATTTATTTATTTACTTTCTTGTATGTGTATGTGTGCATGTGCACACACATGTGCCATGTATATATGTGGAAGTCAGAGAACAACCTTTGGAAGATGGTTTGTTCTTTCTACTGTGTGGAAAGACCTGGAATTTCAGCCAGTTGTAAACCACCTGATGTGGGTGCTAAAAATCAAACTCAGGTCCTCAGGAAGAGCACTGTGTGCTCTTAAAAATGAAGCCATCTCAGCCGGGCGTGGTGGCACACGCCTTTAATCCCAGCACTCGGAGGCTGAGGCAGAAGGATCACTGTGAGTTTGTGGCCAGCCTGGTCTACAAAGTGAGTCTGGGACAGCCAAAGCTACACAGAGAGATCCTGTCTTGAAAAAACAAAAAGACAAAATACAGCAGGAAAAATGAAGCCATCTATCCAGCCCTTACATAGGATCAATCAAAAGATTTGGAACTTGGGGTACTGTATAGTGTTATGAATAATTTGAAATGGTGAATTAAATACTTTATTTAGTGAAAGTTTTAGTATTTTTTTTATTCACAGAAAGATATATATTTGGAAGTTCTTAGAGAAAGCCCCCTTTGACTGAATAATATTAAAGGATTAATATTTATCTCAGTGTAGCCCCCTTTTAGTTTACTTAAAATTTTTTCTCATAAATGTATTTTGATCATATTCTTTCTGTCCCCCAAATCCTCCCTACTTTCCTACCCACCCAACTTTATTCCATGCCCCCCAATATGGAGCACTTCATGAATCTGCATGTCACCCTTGTTTAGAGACCGTGTTAACCTTCTGTAATGTTCCAGTTTTAGTGTATGTGCTGCTGAAGCGCACACTCTGGTTGTTTTGTGTCTGTTCACATGGGTGTCAGGGTTATTCTGTGGCTTTTGAGTTTGTAAGCAAATTAAATTGTCTTGCCTCAAAATATGTAAGTTAGTAAATTTTGAAGTCTTCGAGGAATGAAAATATCAGAAAAATCTAACTTTCACAGAGGTTGGTTTGTAGAACTTTTGCCAAAGTTGAGAAACTAGTATAGGTGTGCTTCATCACTGGCTGGCTCTGTGCTTATGTACAACAGTTTGGTGCCTTTTTCTTTTGGTTTCTTGATCTTCACAGGTCATACAGTGTCTTGTTTTTACAGAAGATGCTCTGTAAATTTTAGGTGAATAGAATATAAATGCAGTAAAATGATATTAATAGAATAAATCACTAGTAATACTATGTAACGGCTTATTATAGCAAGATTAAAAAAAAATTCAACTCATTAGTGCTTTGAAGTTTTTGTAAAACTTGAATTTTACCTCCCCCCAAATTTTATTTTAACTGTGTTATATAATTTTAGTATATTTAGAATATTAAGCAACTGACAAATTGTAGAAATTTCTTGCTGATGTAAAGCTGTTTGCTTCTTATGATAGCCTCTTTTAGTTTAGTCAGAGCACAACTGGCTTTGAGTTTTCTGCTTTATTCACATTTATGGTTGAATTTTTTTCACATTTAGATTTTAAGTTTTAAACAGAATTGTTTGTTATGATGCTGTAAATTCTTAACTAAAGACATGTGAAGGACTGGGTATATAGCTTATTGGTCAAACACTGAAAAGCTTGTGCAAGACTTTGGGTCTGATTCCCAGAGCTGCCAAAATAAAGCAAATGGCAATATTGAATTTGTGTGCATGTGGTGCTGGGGAATCAAGCCAAGGGTCTGACACACATGAGGCGAGCGCTCTGCCACTGAGCACTGCTCCCAGCTCCCGAACATTTCCGTTCAGTGGCTAAAGTACTTACTGTCTTCTCAGTTCAGCTTTTCAGATAATTAGAACTCCTCTAAATATAAGTGCAGCTTATACCATTAGTGCTCCCTAGAATGGGTTCTTCTACCATTAGTGCTCCCTAGAATGGGTTCTTCTAGCTTCAGTAGGCTGAAGTTTGCCTTTGTTATTTAGCTTAAATAAGTGATTAAAACAACAAACAAACAAACCATAAGGAAAAGAAAACCTGGGTAAAGAGCTATAACAGCTGGGTCAAGAGGAGGCCAAAAGGAAACAAGCAGTGTGAACAAACACGGGAGCGTGTTCATTTTACTTGTGCAAGAGTGCTGGTCATGTCAGAGGTATTTTGAAACGGTTGGTTCAGTAATTTGGCCTACTGTCTTTTTTTCTCTATAACAGTTTTTCTGTTTTCTACTACACCTTGCACACCCACCAATCCAAGACACCTTATAGGTGAGTATTTTTCTAGTTCTCAAATGGCATCAGTTGTTCCCAGCCAGTTGCCACTTCATTAAAACTAGGCTCTATTTTCTACTCTGAATTAACAGGTATTTGATTCCATAAAGACTATTTTAGTCCTCAGCTTTAAAAGTTGCCAACAAGAGATGCAGCTCAGTGACAGAGTACTTGCCTATTGTGTGAAGCCCCGGGTTCCATCCCCAGGACCCCACTTCTCAACACCAAAACATTGTGTGGTGATCTCGGGTAAACTATTGGAAAGCTGCCTTTACATTACTCCAAACCTCCGCTTCACAGTGTGTAATAAGATTGCACTTCTTTTCCTTGATGTTTATACTCTAAAATTTTAAAATGCCCGTGTCGGACCCTTTATTGATTGATTTGTTTGTTTGTTTTTTAAGTGCTCCAAATTGATCGTAGGATCTTAACACACAAGCACATCCCCACTAAGCTAAACTTCCAGGTCTCTATTTGAAGTTGTAGTATAAAAGCTTGGAAATTAGAACAAGTTGTTTTATGTGAAATTGTACTATAATAACATGAGATACTGAAAAATTAAAAGGAAAATAATTTCAGTACTGCTTTTTTACTTGTCTAGAAAGTAAACATGGTTCCAAACTAAAGGCTTAGAAAAAAAAAATAGAAATAATCTCTAGATGTTGTTTATTTTATGTAGTCTCCTACACTAAGGTTAATTCTCTGATTATGTCATTATTCTCATGAATTAGAAAGGCTAATAAGCCTTTTGGATTTTTTCTATAGTTGTGTTAGATTTATATGCTCTGGGTTTTCTAATACAATTTTAAAAATTCTATAAAAAGAGACTATTTTCCTGGAGGCACTGGAAATAACAGAAAGTCATGTTCAAATTGTAAATTTTGAAGAGGATTTGATAAAAAGAAAAGAGAAAACAAATCAAAACCTCATCTCTGAGAATTGGCAATTGCTTGTGTAGTTCATAATTGCCAGGCAGACAGAACACTTGCTGGAATGCACTGTTTAACTTCTGGCTTTATGAAGTGCATATTATTGCTAACCTCCTGTTGGAGTGGCCATTCACGCTTATGCTTGGTAGTAGCTGGGTGTTTCTCAACATACATCCCTAGACAATATAACAGAAGTACTAGAATAAAAGGCAAAAAAATTATTTTTGCAAAGGCATGTTTTCTTTTCTCTTGCATACTGGGCATGTGGTGACTTGCATGGCTAAACTTAGAGGTTCATTTATGAAGTTTGCAAGGAAGCTGTTGTTTGCTAGTCTTTTTTTCTTTGGTCACTCCTCTTAATTTCTCATCTTCTTAAAATGACCAGCATAGATAGGGGCTTGGAAAGTGGCAGTAAAGGTTAGTTGCTCTCTTCCTCACACCATGCCTGATCTTGGTGGCATGTAGTAATTAAAAAAAAAAAAAAAAAAAATGAACGTCTCAGTTGCTTTTGTATTCCTGTCTGGCTCATACTTTTTTTTTTTTTTTTTTTTTTTGTAAGAACTTTGAGGAGGGAAAAATCATAGATTTCTAAGTTTTAGAGTAAGAATATTTTCAGTAAAGGTCAGAATTTGTGAGTCCTAAAGAAACTGTTCTCCAGCTGCTCTGGATTGTGGATATTATCAAGTAAAGGAAGGAGCAGATGTCTTGTGAGACATGTGACAGGAGCATCTGTATTTCTTCCAACATGGGAGAGGCTATTGGAGCCGCTTTCCTCTGGTCACTTATTGAGTTGACAGCACCTTTGGTTTTATTCAAAAGGTTGTTTTTTTTGTTTTGTTTTGTTTTGTTTTTTCAAGACAGAATTTCTCTGTGTTAGCCTTGGCTATCCTGGACTTGCTTTGTAGACCAGGCTGGCCTAAAACTCACAGAGATCCTCCTGCTTCTGCCTCCTTGAGTGCTGGGATTACAGGCATGTGTCACCACACATGGCTATTCAAAAGGTTTAATGTATAATATGTTATTAAATAAATTCATATAATTGGTAAGCATGCTCATGAAAGAAAAGTAGTCTTTTTTGTTCTTTAGGAAATTTCTAAAAATGTGTATGTATGCATGTATGTATGTATATATGTATGTATGGTGTGTGTGTGTGTGTGTGTGCGCGCGCGTGTGTGTGAGAGAGAGAGAAAATCTTACTGTATAGCCCAGGCTGGCCTCAAACTTGCTATGTAACCCCATCTGTCTTGAAACTTGCAGGCCTTTGCGCCAGCCACCTACATTCTGGGATTATAGGCATGCATTACTACATCTGCTCGTAATCATTTGTGTTAGCTTCTTATTTATCTTTTACATTGCATAGACTCATGAAATGTGTTTAACGGAAATAACTAGAGAATAGAATTTTCTAGTTAGACAGAAGAAACATTGTCAGATGTTCAACGTTTTTTAATACTTTTATTTTATTACACATGTATAAAACAAACTACATACAGCAGGGAGAACCATGTGACAATCATGAGAATAATGAGTTCTATACACGTTACAGTCATAGTGACTTGGCCATCTGCATTCATCCAGTTTGAAGTGTCTTTCCTGTCTTGTTGAATCTAAATTTCTGAATGAGATTCAATATTTATCCTATCTCAACTCTAATAGCTTAATTTCCTTATCGTGATCTAAAACGATCTTGTCCCCTAACCAACTAAGCTTGGTTGGAAAACTATGCTATCTTGTCTTCAATGCCCCTCAGAGACTTGAGAAGGAATAAAACTTAATTTCCTGAGTGAATCAGCAGTGTGGGTTAGCAGCTTCCAAAATGTACAAATTGACTGAAGACAGTTTACTGCCTGACCAGTCACCCAAAACACTTTATATTGTTGGAGCCTCATCTTCAGCTTTCTGGCCTAATATCTCTGCCAGACTTGTTTGCAGGGCAAGAACTATTGAGGACTTGCTTACCCTGACTTGGCAGAGTGCGGCCGTCGACTCTGCCTGCATCTACGTTAGCCCATTTTTAGGCAGATTCTGTTTGTGGCAGGAACGAGGACATTTATCTAAACCTGTTAAAGACAATGGCAAGATTGCATATTAACATGCAAGATTCAGTAATGAGCTCAACAGCTGTTGGCCTACACATAGAGAAGAGCAGTTCTGGCATAGCTGTTCACTGACAGCCAAGCTGGTTCTTACTGTTGTGCGTTGGCAGAGTATGATGGGAAGCATGGTTTTTAACAACCGAGGAAAACACTGTTCTGAGTTTTCTGACAGCTCCTTGCCAACTTGTTGTTCTTTAGAGAAGTTAGACTATTTTGTGACCATGAAGAGTGGAATACAAAGAGGTGAGTGCGTGTGTAAGCAGAAAGTGTGTTAACTGAAAGCTCTGGTGCATCTTGGCTAACATGTATTCATGGTTGATTGATTTTAGGCACTTGCTCAAGTGCTCCACCATGCTGTCCTTTTCTTTCTTTTGAACTTAACTAATAACTCTTAATATGGGTGATAATAGACATGCTATGCTTATTTTTTATTTGCAGCATATTTTCATAGTGGTGTGCCTTATTGTCTGTTCACAGTAAAGAAAACAATCTTCTATATTTATGCTATTAATATGTACTGAATAGGATTAGTTAAACAAAATACCGTGTGTGTGTGTGTGTGTGTGTGTGTGTGTGTGTGTGTGTGTGTGTGTGTGTGTGTGTTGAGGTAAGAGTACATAGAAGTTACATATATAGGCTTGTGCATCCTATCTTGAAGAAATTAAGTTTGGGGGTAATTGACATAGTTAGTGTATCCAGGGATTGCTGTTTGAGCTTTTAAACACTGATTCTTTCCTTAGATATTTCGAGAAGCTCGGAGAACAGTACCCAGCATTGTTTACATGCCTCATATTGGTGACTGGTGGGAAGCTGTCAGTGAGACTGTGAGAGCAACTTTTCTGACACTGCTGCAAGATATACCATCCTTTTCACCTATATTTTTATTGTCTACCTCGGAAACCATGTACAGTGAGCTGCCTGAAGAGGTAAGTGCTTTAACAAACTTTGACTTACTATATTGTTGTGAGCCTAGCCTTCAGTTGGCTGAGCCATCTCTCTAGCCCACCTTATTATATTGTTAAAAAATAGTTGCCTTGTTAAATTACACAACTTCTTTTTTTTATTAAACAACTTCTTTTTAAAAAAAGATTTGCTTATTTATTATATATACAGTGTTATGCCTGCATGTGTGCCTACCTGCAAGAAGAGGGCACCAGATCTCATTATAGATGGTTATGAGTCACCACGTGGTTGCTATGAATTGAACTCAGGACCTCTAGAAGAGCAACCAGTGCTCTTAACTTCTGAGCCATCTCTCCAGCCCTTAAACAACTTTTTCTTTCTTTCTTTCTTTCTTTCTTTCTTTCTTTCTTTCTTTCTTTCTCTTTTTTGTTTTTTGTTTGTTTGTTTTTTTGAGACAGGGTTTCTCTGTCTAGCCTTGACTATTCTGGACTTGCTTTGTAGATCAGGCTGGGCTCGAGATCCACTTGCCTCTCTACCTCCCAAGTGCTGGGATTAGAGGCATGTGCCACCATGCCCAGCTTTCTTAAACAACTGTTAAAAAAATTTTTATATGCCTTGGTGCTTTGGTTGCATGTCTGTCTGTGTGAGGGCATCTGGTCCACTGGGACTGTAGTTACAGAGAGTTGTGAGCTGCCGTGTGGGTGCTGGGAGTTGAACTTGCGTCCTTTGGAAGAGCAGCCAGTGAGTGCTCTAACTACTGAGCCATTTCTCCAACCCCTAAACAACTTTTAGCTAGAATAAAATCATGATTTTCATACCAGATCTACAGCTTTTTGCTACCATTCTTATTTGGTATAATTTTCCTCATTGTTGTGAAGATTGAGACAATTCATGCCTAAAGCAGAGCCTAACATGTGCCTTCCTACAAAAGTCTAAGCTCTTCCTTCAGCAGTCCCTTTATAATGTCCTCCTTCATTCTGTGTAATCAGTTGATGGGATTTCACCTGTAGCTTTTCATTGGTAAAGTTAAATTTTATTTGAGTTAAATATTATTGTGCATTTTTCTTTTTAAAAAAATATATCTGAAATTTACTTTTGAGTTCAGATAAAAAGTAAAGCTTTAATTGATTCAGGGGAAAACTGGCATTGAATGGAACTGATCAAAATTATCTCTCTTATCTATGTTTATTTACTTATTTTTGTTTGTTTGAGACATTATTTCTCTGTGTAGCCCTAGCTGTCCTGGAACATGCTCTGTAAACGAGGCTGGCCTCAAACTCACAGAGATCCGCCTGCCCCTGCCTCCTGAGTGCTGGGATTAAAGTGGTGTGCAATGACTGCCCAACTTGATGAAACAAATTTTAATGATTTTATTTTATGTGCATTGGTCTCTTGCTTACGTGTATGTCTTTGTGAGAATGTTGGAGCCCCTGGAACTGGAGTTACAGACAGTTGTGAGCTGCCATGTAGGTGCTGGGAACTGAACCTGCTTCCTCTGGAAGAGCAGCCAGTGCTTTTCACCTATGAGCCATCTCTCCAGCTCTGTGACAAACAAAATAATTCATGTGACAAGTAGTTAGTTTTAAGCTGTCTGGCATAGGTGCTGGGAACTCAATTTGGGTCCTTTGTAAGAGTAGTCTCCCACTCTTAACTTGTGAGCCAGTCATCTGACCCAAATAACTTTTGATTATTTATTATCTGATAGAATATAAACACTATTGGTCATAGCTTTTAGTTTATCATCATAGAGGGCATAGTTTGGCTGTATGTAGTAGTCAGAAAAACTAAGATACTGATTGATTATCCTTAATTGGTAGGTGAAACACAAGTTTGTTAGCATTGAACCTGAGATTTTAGCTTCTTTTCCTGTTGTGTTATTGTTCTGTATTTTTTGCTCTTATAGTCATGTAGATACATTTTTGAGATGAAGATTATGTGAATTCTCTGTATACTGATTATATAATTATACAATTTTTAAAATTCTGTAATAAGTACTATTGTGATCATATATGGAAGAGGTTTTCATCCATTTTATATATGTCTGCCTGTCTGTCTGTCTGTATCCATCCATCCATCCATCCATCCATCCATCCATCCATCCATCCATCTATTTATCTAACCATCCTTCCCTGGCTAGTGTCAAGCTCTTAGATGTCCTTTTGCCTTAGCCTCCTAAGTGTGAGCTACGATGCCTGGTTCTGCTCTATTTATTAAAAAAGGCTTGTTCCCACGAGACTTGTGTGTTCCTACTACAAATACAGTCAAACTTTTGAACCCTTTTATATTCTCTTAATGTTTCTAACTTCTAGTCAAGTAGCCCAGAGGAATGTCAGAACTGCTACTCATGTTAATTTCATACTCTCTTAAGTACTTAGTGTGTGTGCATGTTATAATAGAAACAGGGTTTATACAGTTTATAGCACAGTGTGTTACTAGAACACCATGTTAAGTGAATATGTTTATTTTTGACGAAATACATTCAAGTGTACTACCTTTGAAATGTTTGGTCAAAAAAATTTAAAAATCATTGCTTTGTACTAGCAGAGGCTAATGAACTGTAGTACCTTTTAAAGGGTCTCACTGATAATATGACAGAACAAAAATTATCAGGTTTCTCTACCTTTGAATTCCATCAAATGACATGGGTTTTAAGACACTTTGCTATTCTCCCATGCTTCTCTCATCTAGAGTCCCAACAGGATGTCCTGCCCTCTGTCCCTGGAGGGGGAGACCTGGTGGACTCAGAGGAAGGATAGCAGGCTACCAAGAAGAGACTTGATACCCTATGAGCATATACAGGAGGAGGTCCCTTCAGGCACAGTCATAGGGGAGGGGAATAAGGGGAAAATGGGAGGGAGGGAGGAATGGGAGGATACAAGGGATGGGATAACCATTAAGATGTTAACAAGAATAAATTAATAATATAAAAAAAAGACTAGTAAGTTGGGGAAAGTCTATTCTACATGCTAAAAAAATAAAGTTGAATGCTTATCTAGCACCAATATGTAAGGGCTACAACTTTAAAGACTTTTAGAAGTAAGCATGGTAGTGAGTTCTTGGACATGGCACTGAAAAAGCAAAAACAAGAAGTACTAAAAATAAATAAGTTGGATCTTGCAAAAATTAAAAACATTTTTGTACATCAATGGGTACTGTTTATAGAGTGAAAGGTAAACCATAAGATGGGAAAAATAATTGAAACAGTAAGAAAAGCTTTTTTGTCAGAATGTTTGGAGTCTAGAAGGTAGAAGTTAGACTTAAAGCTGACCAAACAAACAAAATGCAAGGCGATGTTGAATGTGATAGTGACACATGGGAACAGTGTAAGAAGGATTTAAGCAGCATGCCTTGGAGGGTGAGCTGCGCATGAAAGATTGATAGAGCATGTAAGCAGAGGAGAGGCAGGTAATCAGACAGTAGATGCTGAGAGATGAAAACTGCTGGCTGACTTTGAATTTTCACATAAGGCTGTATGATGGGATAGTCTGTGAAATGTTTAAAATTCTATTTTATTGACAGCAAAACCAGGATCCCAGAGAATATAATGAAATAGATTTGTTAGGGAAAGGACAGAGGATGGGAATACAAAGAAATATGTAGATTTAAACAGTTATCGTTAACATGCTCCTAGATTCTTATTGCAGGCTCTAAATGATTATATTTTGGAACCATGTAATAGCTCTTTGAGATTATTCCTAAAAATCTATTGTGATCAATTATTCAGTTTGTTTTTATCTGATGATTTTTACATAGACTATAACTTTTTAATGATTGGACAATTGGACATTTTTTCATTGTGGTTAGTTTTTGAAGTCAAGCCTTTTGTCCGCAGAATAGATGTTCTGTGCATATTAAGAATGGCACTAGAGCTGGGCAGTGGTGGTGCACACCTTTAATCTCGGTATTTGGCAGGCGGATCTCTGTGAGTTCGAGGCCAGCCTGGTCTACAAAGTGAGTCCAGGACAGCCAGGGATGCACAGAGAAACCCTGTCTCGAAAAACCAAAACCAAAACACACAAGCAACCAAAGGGGGATGGTACTAGAAATGGAAGGGATTGTAATTTGATTTAATATATATGCTTTTAATTCTGAATTCTCTTTCTTTGTGTATGTGTGTATATGTGTAGGTTAAGTGTATCTTTAGAATACAGTATGAAGAGGTGTTATATGTTCAAAGGCCTATTGAAGAAGATCGAAGAAAATTTTTCCAAGAACTTATTCTCCATCAGGCATCAATGGCACCACCACGAAGGAAACATACTGGTAAGTCCTAAAGCTTTATAAGAAAAAATAACAAAATTAAGAAATATTTAGGTCATCAGTCTTTTTTTTTTTTTTTTTTTTTTTCCTTCAAGACAGGGTTTCTCGGTGTAGCCCTGGCATTTTGGAACTCACTCTGTAGACCAGGCTGGCCTTGAACTCACAGAGATCTGCCTACCTCTGCAGCCTGAGTGCTGGGGTTAAAGGTGTGTGCCACCACGCCAGGCCTCAGGTCATCAGTCTTGGTGACAAACACCTTTACTCCCTGAGCCATCTCACCTTCCTAGATGAAAATGGCCATTGTGTTTACCTAATCAAAGATTGAGAATTATGTCTTTGTTAACGTTTTATTAAGCACAACTTTGGAACTTCTGGTAGATTCTGCATTCAACAGCCCAAAAAGCTAAGGGGAAAAGTTCTCAGTTCTTCTCTGTTTTAGTCATTTGAAGTACTTGGTGGTTGAAATGACAGGTTGTGAATAACAGAGGACAGGTTTGATAGCTGAGAGGTAGTGTGGTAGTTACTTTTCTCTTGCTTGCTACAAAATGCCTGACAAAAATAAGGAGGGAAGGGTTTGTTTTATTTTTATAATTTATTTATTTTTATTTTGCATACATTGGTGTTTTATCTGCATGTATGTGTGTGAGGGTGTCAGATTCTGGAGTTACAGACAGTTGTGAGCTGCTATGTGGGTGCTGGGAATTGAACCTGGGTCCTCTGGAAGAGTAGTCAGTGCTGTTAACTGCTGAGCTGTCTCTCCAGCCCCTGGAAGGGTTTACTTTGGCTCACAGTTTGAGTAGATGGAATCAGTCATTGTAAGAAAAGCACCGCAGTGGCGTGAGAGCAGGACACGGGTCATGCTCTATCTACCGGCATGAAGCTCGGTGGTGAATGCTGCTGCTCACTTTACCTCTTCCTGCTGGGGTCCCAGTCTATGGGGTGGTGTTACTCATATTTGAGGTGTCTACCCTCATCATTTCTACCCCTCTAAACGCTTCCTCACAGACACAACCAGAGGTGAATCTAGGTCATCTCAAGGTCCAGGCATACTGACAGTAAAATTTAGCAGTGAAAGTCTTTTCCAGTTTACTTGGTAACTAAAAAAAATATATTTATTTAGTGTATATGGTCTTTTAAAAGTCTACCATAGCCTTGTTTTAAGCATTTTATTTTTCTTGGGTTTGGAGCCATAATATTAAGAAAAACTCAAGAGTTTGTTGGTTTTTATCTTTCTTAATTAGTGAAAGACTGCAGTCCAAAACATTGAGGAAGATTTCTTTGTCTTCTTTTAAAGGTGCATAAAAGATGAGGCCCTATTGTTTAACCGTTCAACCTCTACAAGATAATAACATTTTTGTTAAAAATGGTTTAAGCTTATATTGCTTTGCCCTATTTTTAAATGCCATCATCACTGATTCCTTGTCTGCATGCATCCGTGTATTTTAACATTCACTCCTGCTCTTCTCCCCACTCCTCCCTGAGCCACTCCCTGCCCACTTACCCTTTTACATTTCTCTTACTGTTCTTACAAGATATTAAATATTTTTCCCTTTCTACTTATATTGGTTTTTGTTGTTTATGTATTATGTTATTAGTATATCAAATACTAATATTTACCTTGAAAACAGTTAATTTTACTTGTTTACTTGTTTGTTGATTTATTCAGCTTTTCTTTTCTTTTCTTTTTTTTTTTTTTGAGACAAGATGTCTCCATGCCCTGGCAGTCTTGGAATTCACTCTAGAGACCGGACTGGCCTCAAACTCACAGAGATCCACCTGACTCTACTTTCCAAGTGCTGGGATTAAAAGCATGCACCATTATGCTAGCCCATTTTACTTTAAAAATTTTTTTAATTTAATTATTATTATGTATACAGTGTTCTGCCTGCGTGTACACCCACAGGCCTGGAGAGGGCACTAAATCTCATTATAGATGATTGTGAGCCACCATGTGGTTGCTGGGATTTGAACTCAGGACCTCTGGAAGAACAATCAGTGCTCTTAACCTTTGAGCCTTCTCTCCAGTTCCCCATTTTACTTTTTTTTTTTTTTTTTTTTTTAATTTTTTAATTTTTATTTTTTATTTTTTATTAATTTATTCTTGTTACATCTCAATGTTTATCCCATCCCTTGTATCCTCCCATTCCTCCCCCCATTTTACTTTTTAATATACAATTAGATAAATATGTTTTTAGTCTTATTGATCTGAATTTATTGTTTTATTTATTTTGAAACAGACTCATCTGTAACCCAGGCTAACCTTGACCTTATGACCTTTCTGCTTCAGCATCTCAGTGCAGGGACTGAGTCACCATGTCTTGCTTGAATTCTCTGTTAATTAGAGTAATTTTTTTTCTTTATGTGTAATTTTTTTATTGTGTGTGTATGATGAATGACTTTGTGGAGTTGGTTATTTTCTTCTACCGTTATGTGGGGTTTGGCAATTAGACTCAAATCCTTAAGGTAAGAACTTTACCCCTTGAGCCATCTTATTGGCCTTCTTTATGGTTTTGTTTGTTTGTTTTTTGAGACAGGGTCTTACTATGTAGCTCAGGCTAGCCTTGAACTCATGATTGTCTTATTATACCACCCCGATAAGGGGATTACGGCTGTATGCCACCACTGTTGGTATATTTTTCCTTCTTGAGTTGCTTCACTGGCTTTCATTTCTCATGTTAAAGGTTCAGTGAAAATACTTAGCATTTGAGTCCCAATTGGGCTTAGTGTGATGCCAAGGAAAAAAATTTTTTAAAGATTTATTTATTTTACATTTGAGTATTCTATCTGCATATACACCTGCACACCAGAAGAGGGCATCAGATCACATCATAGATGGCTGTGAGCTACCATGTGGTTGCTGGGAATTGAACTCAGGACCTCTGGAAGAGCAGCCAGTACGGTTAACCGCTGAGCCATCTCTCTAGCCCCGAAAATGTTTTTAATTGAAGTTAAAGGCTTTGTGAAAGATGGCTTTGTTTTGTTTTGTTTCGTTTCATTTGAGAAAGAATCTCAACTGTGTAACTCTGGTTGTCCTAGAACCTACAGAAATCCACCCACTTCTGCCTCCAGAGTACTGGGTGTAAAGGCTGTGCTGTCACATCAAGCTTGAAAGATAATTTTGTAATTCATATACCTGACAAAGGAATATGATGAGACTATGTAAACATCTCTCAGCACATTACAGTAGAAAATAAATCATTTCAGTAATATAATGTTCAAATGATTTTCAACACACTGATGGTAAATAAATCCGTGATAGAGTTATATGTGGTGATGGAGATGTCTGATAACTTGGAAGTTTTAACATCAGCACCCTCGTTAGGATATCGTAGTTTTGCAAGATTTCATCAGTGGGTAAAGTTTAGAAAAAGGTTGTATTAGATCTCCTTATGTTATCTCCTTTTTAAAAAATACAAAGATTACATTATTGTAATGAACTTGTAATAAAAAGCACCACAGAGGTAGCTTAATGGTCACTCAGACAGGCACTTGCCCAGTCCCAAAGTCTGTACATTCCAGTGGCCTACTGTACAGTGAGAACCACTCTGAGGCAGTGCAGCGTATTTCAGATTTTACACTTTCACTATTAATTACATTCTTATGCATTTATCTGCCACAGGGGGGAAAAAAACCCCAAACAAAATCCACAACAAAGTGAAAACTAAAAAAATAAATAGCTTTATTATTTTTTTGACAACTCAGGTGATCTGTCCTTCCTCACCACCTAATACTTACTACCTTTTTTGTTCTTCTTTCTACATCTGTGCCCACGTGCATATTTGTTTAAATATATACATGTATACATTATAGGCTAGCATCCGTGTATGAGGGAAATGATGTAAGCTCTTTTCTGTGACTGCATGACCTTGCTTAATATTATGCAGTCTGTGTCCATCTATTTTGCCAGGAAAATATTTTTAAAAATTAGACGATGGGGCTGGAGAGATGGCTCCAGCGATTAAGAGCACTGTCTGATCTTCTAGAGTCCTGAGTTCAATTCCCAGCACCCACATGGTATCTCACAAACATCTATAACATAATCTGAAGCCATCTTCTGGCCTGCAGGTGTATATGCAGATAGAGCACTCATAATGTCTTAAGAAAATGTTTAGTGCATAGATATTACATATGGTACTTCAGCCTGGTTTTCCATCTCTTCCATGGCCTTATTTTATTTTGTTTAAGCTTTCTGCTTTGTGAACCTGGAGAGATGCCCTAGTGACATGAGGGCTGAAATTCAGAGTCCCAGCACTGGGACATGGACAAGCCAGGATGGTCCAGTGCTGCCTGTAACCCCAGTGTAGAGGAGGACAGAAACATAAGGGTGTTTAAGGCTTGCTGGCCCCAAAGTGTAAGCTTCAGCTTTAGTGAGAGACCCTGCCTTGAAGGAATAAGACAGAGAACAGTGGACGAGGACACTCGTGACCTCCTTTGGCCTAGACACATACAGACACATGCATGTATGGGCATGCACAAAGTTTCTACGTTTCTTTTTTCCCTCATCCCTGTAAGTATTACTCACTGTCCTCCCTTGTGGTTCTCAGAATAAGAGGGTAGAATTCTTAGGAGTTAGTAGACTTACTGTAGGTTATTTAATGAGGTGAATTATTCTTTTACTTTCTTTTAATTCCCATTCAAAGTTTTGCTTATTAAATTTCCATGATTTAAAGATACTTGTAATTTTCCTTTTCTTTAAAGATTGTTTTGGGAGAATGCCAGAAGACCAATTGAGTCCTGGCTTACCATGCTAAATCTTAACTTTTTTTTCCCTTTTTCTTAGCTCTTCGTGCTATGGAAGTACTTCCACTCGCACTACCTTCTCCTCCTCGTCAGTTATCAGAATCAGAAAAAAATCGCATGGAAGATCAGGAGGAAAATACATTGAGAGAGCTGCGGCTGTTCCTCAGGGATGTTACCAAGAGGCTGGCCACAGATAAACGCTTTAACATCTTCAGCAAACCGGTGGATATTGAAGAGGTCTTGTTTCAGTAGTGTGCAAACAGTGAAGTTGAACTGGCTAAAAGAAAAAAAATATTGACATCTTTTTTGGAAGGAAAAAAAGCAAAGGCATGGATGAATATTACCCCTAGCCTATAAAATCTTAATCCATGTGATAACTACCAGTGTCACCAGCAAATATCTGGTGACTGCTGAGTGAAGTTAATTACCAATCTGTATCCATACTCTTAATCACTATTGTTCTCTGTGAACGCCTACTCTTTAACTTAAGAGGAGGATTAAAATTTACTTTTGTGAAATGTCCAAAATAGACTATTTTTATTCCAGGATAAATCCTGCTTTAAAAGTATGTTGGTATCCACCCACGGGGCCACTATTGACATTTCCTTAACTGTTTGTGAGAAAAGGCGGACAAGCCTGTGCCTGCCCTAGTCACTCTGCTTTAGAAAGGCCTCTTGCTAAGGTGCTGCTGGAGTTAAGCACATCCTGTCTCCCTAAAACTGTTTTCCTCTCCAAAGATTTTCTCTGCTCCCAATGGAAAACTCCTCACTTTGTATGTGTATTGTTTGTGTAATCGTGGGAACTTGCTTTGTGATGGTGAGAACAGGAATTTTCCATTTGGAAAAATAAGAATGCCCTCAATACAAAAAATGTTTTATCCTGGGATAATATAGTGTGGATGAGCACAATATACTCTTTCCTGGCCTTCTCCTTATAGTTCAGACTCCATGTTTGAGCAGTTTTGGTGTCTAGTTCTTTCTTTTTTGTCATTAAGAATATTTGAATTATAGAATGATTCAACGTTTAATGTTGTGTCCTAATTGTGAAATCTGTGTTTTTGGACCTGAGCAGATTCCTTTGGAACCATTATGTCATCTGTGACTGGGAAGAATGAGTTAGCTTACATATCTCCTCCAAAAAGTCTGAAAACATATGTCTTCCCCTTCTTTTGGAATAAAGGAACTGTCACAATTTTTATTTGAATGTTTATCTATAATATGTAGTGGTTTCCATTTGATACTTTCAGAAAACAAGCAAGGTCATTTTATTACTTTTCCAATGTTACAGCTGAGGAAGTTGGCTAGTGACATAGCCAAGTTTTGAAAGTTTTTCAAATTTAAAACCCATAGTCTTTTTTTATTTTTATTTCATTTTTAATTTGAGACAGAGCCTCCCTATTTAGACCTGGATGACCTTGAACTTGCAATTGTCCAGCTACCAAATTTTGGGATTGTAGGCATGACCACCATCTTGAAAGCCCACAGTCTTTCATCCTTTGCATTGTAGCTACTTTCTGCCTTTTTTTCAATGGAATAACAGGACATGTAAGATATACCGAGTATATCCTTTTCACTTAAGAAACACACACACACACACACACACACACACACACACGCAGAAGATAGTTTTACTAGTAGTGTTTTCATTTGAAACTATCAGCAAATTTTAAAGATTTTTTAAAAAATGGTACTAAGAATTGAACCCAGGAGCTCGGTATAGTGGCATTCACATTTAATCGCAGCATTCAGGAAGCCAGAGGCAGGTGGATCTCTGTGAGTTCGAGGCCAGCCTGGTCTACAAAGTGAGTCCAGGACAGCCAGGGCTACACAGAGAAACCCTGTCTTGAAAAACAAAACAACAACAACAACAACAAAAAGAATTGAACCCAAGATCTTTTAAGTGCTCTACCAACCAAGCTATACCCCAGTCCTAAAGATTGATTTGAACAAACAAATCACTTCCTCTGAGTATATTTGGAACCTGGTATTTAACAGGAGAGCCAGCCTGCCAGGCTGGATGAACTAGTTTTCTTCTTGCTTAAGAAACTTTTTTTTCCCTAATCACAAAATTTTGTCAAATTTTGTCATCTGCTTTTTAAGAGTATAAGTTTTATGAATCATGGTAAGGATTTGCTTAGTAGCTTAAAACATAAAAGTATAGTGGCAGGTGGTAGTGGCTCATGCTTTTAATCCTAGCACTTAGGCGGCAGAGGCAGGTGGATCTCTGTGAGTTCAAGACCAGCCTGGTCTATAGTGCGAGTCCAGGACAGCCAAGGCTATACAGAGAGACCCTGTCTTGAAAAAACAAAGCAAAACAAGAAATCATAAAAGTATATATTCAAATAATGAATTAGAAGTGAGTATATAAATTAAAATTTAATTTAGATTTTAAAAGTATAAACTTTAAATTTATATTTAAAATTAGTAAATAAAATTAAATATAAAATCAGCTGCAGAAAGCAAAACATTAAAAAACATACTGAATTAAAAGTTAAGCATGTACTAAAATTTCATACTCTTAATAGTATAAAGCTTAAAAATGTGTTTTCTGTTTATTAATGTTTCTGTTTCTACTTTTAATACCTGGGTCAGATCTGAGAGTCCAACAAATAGTTCCACTGCCCCCTAGAGCTGACAGACAGTCACACCTTATCTATGACTTTAAAGTTGGAACAAAATATATGCAAATTACGTGCATGAATATGCACGTGTTTGTGCATAAACTTAAAATAACGGCATCAGTGCTGTAGAAAGCAAATCCTCACTTCCACAGAGCAGAGACTGCCCGGAAAGTTGTCCTGAGCTAGTTATAGGAATTGCTGAAACTGCTTTCATGGTCACTACTTGACTTTAGGTTTCTACTTGAGAAAACAGCAGACATAGGTTGTGACATAAAACATAAAACTTATCATATAAATCCCAATTTAATGTCTCACTGTAGAATCATTTATATGTGGAGACAAGTCCAGCAAATCCTTTACAAGTTAGAAAAAACATACTTATTTAATTGATTCAAAAATATGTGTAATGACTCCAAAGGAGTAGAAAATACTTTCCATGAAATGGTTCACCTTATAAAGCCAAAAAAGAAAAATTTTGTTGAAAAAAAATGGAAATAAGTACCAGAAATTTTATATTATTATGAAAAAAAAAATCAGCTTTTTATTTTCCTTTTTTTTTTCCTTTCCTTTTTTCTGTTCTTTTTTGAGTTAACACACTAATACTTACTGGGTGCGTTATCCACACATTCTCTTCTCAAGGGACTGTGGGTTCCAGACTCTTCCAGATGAGCACATGAAGCTTTTCATGGAAAGTGCGTCAGATAGTGACTGCAGGAGCACAAGGAGCACAGGAGCAGTGCGCCTGACCCTTCTGTAATTAGCTCCATGGGTTTAAGTGTTAAAGCACTCTGTTTTTAGTTTGTGGTTTTATGAACTAAAGCATATGAATAGCCAGACATAATTTTCATTGAAGTGTCCTATTTGTTGTAGGTTTCAGATTATCTTGAAGTAATCAAAGAACCAATGGATTTATCAACAGTAATAACTAAAATCGATAAACATAATTACCTAACGGCTAAAGATTTCCTGCAAGATATTGACCTCATCTGTAGCAATGCTTTAGAATACAACCCTGATAAGGACCCTGGAGGTAAGGACATGGTGGGCAACATAAACTTTGCCTGATGCGGATTGGTAAGTGAATGTGTTTAGGAACGCTGAAGAAATAGTAGTCTGCCCGGAAACACTGTGCTTACTTAAGTCAGAAGGTTCTGTACTTGTAGGCACTACGTTTCTGTCCAGGATTTTTTTCCATTATCTTTCAGTTTTTATACTGGATTGTAATTTTGTTCAGATTGATAGAAAATTTAGCAAATGAATTTAACTTAAAATTTGTTTGTTTAGCCAGTATCAGTAGTCATCAGAAAGTAGAGCCACTAAACACAGGATTTTTAATTTGCAGAACTTGGGATCAGGTAAGTTTATATATCAAACTCTTAAAAAAACCCAAGAGCTCACTGTCTAGCCCTGGGTTGCCTGGAGCTTGATAATTAATGTAAACTAGACATGTCTGAGACTCACAAAGATCCTCCTGCCTCTGCCTCCTGAGTGCAGGAATTAGAGGCGTGTCACTATGCCTAATACTATGTATCAGAATTTTCCTGTGGGGTGTTTTCTGTTCTGCAGGTTAGAGGTATTCTTGTAACTCCAGCTCCAGAGATCTAACATCCTCACACAGACATATATGCTGCCCAACCATCAATGCACATAAAATAAAAATAAATAAGTCATTCTTCTTTATGTATAAATGAAACGCCAATGTGTATTTATACATTTTTCATTCTTTTACCTGTTGATAACATCAAGCCTGATTTCAGTCCCTGGGGACCTTGAAGAGTGCTGCAGTAAACATGGGTGAGCCAGTGTCTGTGGTGGACTGATGGGTTTCAAGAGAAGATGGTGCTATGTGAGGGACTACAGTATTGGTGTATATCACAGTGGCCGCACAGATTTACATTTCCCCCAGCATTGATAAGGGTTCATCTTTGTTCACACAGAGCTAGTTCATTAGCAGCCATTCTGATTGGGTTGAAAAAACTCAGTGTAGTTTCAATTTCCATTTCCCTGATGGCTAAGATTGAACAGTTTCATACATCTCTTTGCTATAAAATGATGTAATTCTTGTATATGTTTTTTATTCCTCTAACATTTTTGAAACTCATTAATGACTAGATTTGTTTCACATTTAAAAATTATATATAAATGTGATATGGTAATGGCCTAGTCCTGAACATGCTGTCTTTTAGTTCTTTTCCCATCTATCAGAAATGTGAATAAATATTTTTATAACACGACACAGATTTCTTTCGGGTTTGTTTGTTTGTTTTTGTTGTTGTTTTGTTTTTGTTTTTTTGAGACAGAGTTTCTTTTTGTAGCCTTGGCTGTCTTGGACTCACTTTGTAGACCAGGCTGGCCTCAAACTCACAGCGATCCGCATGCCTCTGTCTCCTGAGTGTGTTGGGATTAAAGGTGTGTGCTACCACACCCGGCATGACGCCGATTTCTAATTCTAGCAATTTAAAGACTCTCAAAAATAACAACCGGTAATAACAATAGTAATAGTAATAAAAAAGCCTGGAGATATAGCACAATAGGTGGCTTTTCTAAAATGTGTTAGGCTCTAAACTTCATTGCCTACTACCTCCCAAATAAAAATTCTAATATAGTTGAATGTATATCTTCATATTTTTGTTAGGATAAATTCATTAAAGTGAAATTTCTGCATCAAAGACTATACAGCTTTTAAGACTTTTAATTAGTACTATTAAATTCTTTTAAAATCTTGAAAAAGTACAAAAAGCATGAGAGCCTCTGTTAACTAGTGCAGTAAGGACAGTTTCTTCCACTTCTAGTATGCATGTCATCTGCATCAGGATAGGTGGTGACAAACAGGCTAAATTTCAAGGCCATTTCACTCCCTTTGCCCTTCAGATGGGATCAGATGGGAGTGGCTGCGTTGACCTTGTGCTCTCAGCGTGTGATGTGGTGTGAATGTGAGCGCTATGCTTCTGTCCTCTAGTTCTTTAGCTGTAATTAGTCAAGTTTTCTAAAGTTTGTTGTCCCATCTATATAGTAGGGATGACAATAGAACTCTTTTATGAGGTTGTAAGGATTAAATAAGAAAGTGTATTATGTTGAATCTTATGGTGTTTCCATTTTCCTATGGTTCAAATGAGATTAGGCCCCTAGCATAATTCCTTGAGTTTGGGAAGTATTCCATAAAGATTGGCTGTTGATATTTATATATTATATTATATTATATTATATTATATTATATTATATTATATTATATTACCTATCAGTCAGTCTGTCTGTCTGTCTTTCTGTCTATCTTGTTTTTTGTTTTGTTGTTTTTTTTAATCTATTTTGGTTTCTCTGTGTACCCTTGGCTGTCCTGGACTGGCTTTGTAGACCAAGCTGGCCTCAAACTCAGAGATCTGCCTGCCTCTGCCTCCCAGAGTGCTGGGATTAAAGGCATACGCCACCACCCCTGGGTTATATTTATATTTGTATATTATGCTTCTACTTCTATTTTTATATTAACATCATTATTTAAATTATAGTTTAAGTTTGTAGTTCTATAGTAGGTACCTACATATTTGCTCTATAATGGGCCCCACTTTATTTATTACAGTTCCTGGATTACACTTTAAATTTAAACATATTTGGAAATATATCTAGGGACTATGAAAATGAGCCTAAATGCTTGTTTCAGGAAGCTAGTTGAGGAAACAAATCCAATTTTCCCCTAGATAGTTTATTATAGCCCTGCTGATATAAGTACTTGTTTCAAGGAAGAAGCAGTGTTTCTAGTGCTACATACCCTTTCAGTGTAGAGTGTGATGGTTTGCTAGAGGCCATGACTTTGTCTTACAGGTGGAGCTTACGTGAGGCTGTCCTTGAGACTTTCCACCTCTGCTCTTTAAGATCAATACAAGGGCTGTTACAGCTCAGAATGTCATTTCAGTGGGCTCACACCCCACCCCTCTTATATCTTTAGCCACCCAGAGAGCTTTTTTTAGCCTCTTAGAAGCAGAGTCACTTGTTATGTGTGCACCTGGAAAATAACCACAGGGTCTTTCATGTAGCAAGTAGAAATTGCCTGAATTTTGTATTACTTTTACAACTCCCATGAGTATTTAAATGTTTACACATGGACATTGGGGGCATGAGGGAACTGCTTATACAGGGAGAGTAAAAGTCTTTGGAAGTCATACGTGACTACATGTTTACCAGATTATCATGCACAAGAATAATGTGGTAGAAATTAAATTTGAAGTGGTGAGAAACTTAACTTGTAGTTTCTGAATGTGACCAGAACCAGCCATTTGACTGTAATTATTATCTTAGGGATAGGTACGAGATGAATTAAGTTTGACTACTCTGCATTGTTGGTCTTGTAACACATTCTTCCCTTACCTCTAGGACAACTAATTCTTGGATTTGTCATCATTTGACCAATTTTGCTGAAATTTCATCCTTAATCTTAACAGTCTTCACAGAATTCTAACATTTTGTACCAGGTGTATGGTATCAGAGTCCTCAGAGTCTCTCATTTTTTGGAGCCATCTGTAGTCATTTCCAACTTTATTTGTCATGGTGTACTCTCATGAATTTCAGACTTAACCAAACTCACGTATATTTATTTCTGTTAGTGCTTCTGACTATCATGTTCTAATTACTGAGCAGAGTACTCCTACCCCTTGAGACAGAGGTGTGTAACCTGTGTTAGTGTTATGATAGATCAGTAATAGAACTCTTGTATGGCAAATATTAGTCTGTATGTCATGGTGTTCTCTGTTAGGACCAGCATACCAAAAAAGATAGCCCAAGTGGCCTGAACAACAAAAGGTTTTCCTGATAGTGCTGGAGTTGAATTAGTCCAAGTGAGTCAGCAAGTTTGGTTCCTCCCTAGACTGCTCTCCATGGTTTACTACGTGGCTTCTCCTGCAGCCTTTTCTCTGTCTCTGTGCACTCCTAGTGTAGCCAGATTTTCTCTTAAAGGGCACCAGGCACTTTGGATTAGAGCCCATTCTCTTTTTACCTTAGTTACCTCTTTAGAATGGCTTGTTTCCAAATACACTCATATTCTGAAATACTAGGGGTTCACACTTCGATATATACATTTTGAGGAGATGCGGTTCACCTTGTAACAGTTACATATAACACAATCCCAACTGTCTAGAACTTTATCACTTTTATTTATTTATTTTTTTAGAATATTTCTACTTATTCTTTGACAATTTCAGACATGAATAATGTATGTTGGATCATATCCACTCCATTTCTGATGTCCTTTTCTGATCTCCTTGGGCACCAGACATGAGTATGGTATGCAAACAAACATGCAGGCAAAACCACTCATACACATCAAATGATTAAATCTAAAAAGATAAATAATCAAATTCTAGCATCAAAAACCATGAAATAGAAGCTGGGCAGTGGTGGCATACACCTTTAATCCCAGCACTTGGGAGGCAGAGGCAGGCGGATTTCTATAAGTTCTAGGCCAATCTGGTGTACAGCCAAGGCTACACAGAGAACCCTATCTCAAACAAAACACAACAAAACAAAAAAAATCCCCAAATACCGTGAAATAGGAAGAAATCTGACAAAAGAAATATAATACATGCATTGAAAAGCATAAAAAATGGTTGAGAAAATTCTTGCCCTAAATAAATTGTGTTTATGGATTAGAACACTCAGCACTGTAAAAATTTTAAATCCAAATTTTAAAATCTGAATCAAATTATAGTTTCAGTATCACTGGACTAAAACACCAGGAGTCATTTGGAGCAAAATTTGGTTGTTAGTGTTCTAACCCTTCCCTCTTTCTAGTTTTTTGAGACAAGGTCTCTTAATTCCAGGCTGGCGTTGAATTTGTGGCAGTTCTCCTGTCTCAACCTTCCACATGCAGGGACTGTAGATGTGAGCCACCACACCTGGCCACCAGAAGCCATTTGATAAGCAGTAGCCAACAGATTCTAAAGTGCATATGTTAATATTATCAAAACAATGTTGGAAGACACAGAGAGGACTTAATACCACCTTATTTCAAGACTTACAAGTAACAGTAATATGGACTGCGTGATGTTGGCATAAAAACTGATAGACAAGTTTTTGTCCTGGAATGAACAGAATGGAATTGAGCAGAGTTTTGACATAATACAGAAAGTCAATTTCTTTTTGACAGAGGTTCCGAATAGATTCAGTAGAGAAACTAGAGTAAATAGAGCCTTTTCAATAAATAGTGCTAGAACGATTAGGTATCAATATGCAATCAAAATTCCCTGATCTCTCTATCTATCTATCTATCTATCTATCTATCTATCTATCTATCTATCTATCTATCTATCTCTGAAGTTGACTCAGTGGATCATAT
Source organism: Acomys russatus (assembly GCF_903995435.1). Taxonomy (NCBI): domain Eukaryota; kingdom Metazoa; phylum Chordata; class Mammalia; order Rodentia; family Muridae; genus Acomys; species Acomys russatus. The sequence continues at coordinate 26,195,438 of NC_067137.1, forward strand.
ACCGAAATGTAAGAGCTTAAACTTATATGCAAGACATTAAACCATATTTTAGAATTTAATAGATAGTAAATACCCCATTTAAGAACAAAAGACGTATGAGTTAAAGACAGAGTTGGATATACTTGCAAGGATGAGGCAGGAGAATTACTCCTGTAAAGGATCTGGGTTTGGTTCTTAGCATTCATATTGGGTGGCTCATAACTGTCTGCAACTCAAGATGTGGGGGAATCTGACACTCTCTTCATGGCACCTGTACATGTGCGTATATATATATATATATATAAATCTTTTTGGAAAAAAAGACAGAAAATATAACAAGTGCAGGTCACAGAAATCACTGTGGTTCTTTGGTCATACAGAGAATTGTCTAGCCTGTGCTTATATATGTCTATCAGGGTATCTCTCAAGCATCTTAAAACAATAGTGCCTAAAGCTAAAGGCACTAAAAGGAGTCTCTAACTTTTCCCTTCTTTCTTCCCGTATCCATCCCATGGTTTTGTGCATATGCTTTTTTAAGTAGTACTTCCCTCCCTCCTTTCCCCCTTTTGGGTACAAGAAGCTAGAGAATCATCTGTAATACTTACCAAACCCCTCACCTATAGTTGAGAGCTCATTTCAGGTCTGTCCTCTTTCTTCCTCATCACAACCGTCACTCCAGCTCAAGTCACGGTCTTCTGTCATGTCGAGAAGAAGCTTGTGATGCTGCTTCTGAATGGGGTCCTCATCCCTCTCAATCCAGGCTCTCGATAACAACCAGAGTCAGGTTTTAATGATGGAAGTTTGAGTAAGGTACTTTCTTGTTCACAGCTTCTCAGTGACCTTTCAGTAATTGTAGGAGGTGTGTACTCTTTGGAGAAGGTCTGGTATTTGTTTTCATCTCAGCTGTTGAGTTCTCTCATCAGATAACATTTCAGTTTCATGACCTCTCCTGGCTTTTGGGCATGACACCTGTACCTGCAGTGGTTCTCCTCCTCCATCAGTGGCACTTTAGAGAAACTTCTCAGGACTCATTGAAACCTGCCACAATACCCAACCCCTGCTGAATTTCTTTATAGTTGTTAGTCAGGACTGGTGCTTTGTTTTTTTATTGTTGCTAGTTTGTTTTGTTTTGAGGGAGAAGGCTTTTTATGTATGAAATATTTATTTTAAAGATTAAGCAATGGATGTGCATGCGTGTGTATCTTTGTGGGTATGTGCATGTGTGTACGTGTGCCTGAAGAGGCCAGAGGAGAGTTCACATTCTCTGCACCTAGAGTTACAGGAGGTGGCGAACCACTGGGAATGGGTGCTGCGGACTGAACTCTGGTGCTCTGGAACAGCATCAGCAAGCACTCTTATCTGCTGAGCCACTTCTCCAGCTGAGGTGTGTGTGTGTGTGTGTGTGTGTGTGTGTGTGTGTGTGTGTGTATGGATGCACATCCTATGGTAAGTGTGGGGTCAGAGAACCACTTTGTGGAGTTAAGTCTCTTCTGGGTTCCAAGGATAGAAGTCAGGTCGCCAAGCTTGCACAGCAAATGCTTTGCCCACTGAGCTGGCTCGCTGGCCCCCTGAATTCCTCATATTTGTCTGTAGAAACTCTGGGGTACACATTGAATATCCTAATTCTTTAAAATTTTTATTGAAAATTGTATGTTGTTTAATTTTTAGAAATTAAAAGCAAAACCTTATTTGGGGGTAATGATTTAATGGAGTTAGTATTTGGGGTCGTAAATGTTCAGCTTTCCAAGCTATTTTGATAGAGTAGCTTATATTTTTACCTACCTCTTAAGAGAATCTTTTCTGCCAGGCATGGTAGTGCACTCCTGTAATCCAAGTGCTCAGGAGGCAGAGGCAGGCGGATCACTGTTGAGCTCAAGGCCAGCCTGGGTACAAAGGGAGTCCAGGACAGCCAAGTCTATATAGAGAAACCCTGTCTTCAAAAACTGAGACGGAGAGGGAGAGGGAGAGGGAGAGGGAGAGGGAGAGGGAGAGGGAGAGAGAGAGAGAGAGAGAGAGAGAGAGAGAGAGAGAGAGAGAGAGAGAGAGAGAGAGAGAGACAGAATATAAATATGAATCTTTTCTTTCCTAAAAATGTTTTTATAATTTAATTGTCTATGTCTTTTTAAACTTTTATTTTTAAAGTATCCTGCATTAATTTTATTCCATTTGTATCTAAAATAAATTTATGCCAACTTTTTTTAACAGACAAAATTATTAGACACAGAGCTTGTACCTTGAAGGACACTGCACATGCTATCATTGCAGCTGAACTGGACCCAGAGTTTAATAAACTCTGTGAAGAAATTAAGGAAGCAAGAATAAAAAGAGGTAAGTTAGAGAAATGGATTTATAACTGAAGCTGTCTCTGTTCATTATATTCATTTTCCTGTGGCACAGGAAGTACACCAGAAAGTATTCTTTGTTTCCAGTGATAACCTTGTATTTATTAGTTTTTGATACTGACAATAGGTCATGTAAATTTCAAGGATATTTCAAAACTTTACCTGTGAAAGTTTAAGTGCAATGGTGCATGTTAGAGAAATAAAGTGTTTCTCAGTAAGATTTCTTTGCAGATGTACAGCTTTATTGACCAGTGATCTCTTTTCTCAAATGATTTACATATTATAGCTGCACTTATAGCTGAAGAGATTGTAATTTTCATCATTTCACATCTAATACCAATACTTAAAGCCTTTATTTCACAAATATTTTCCCCAGTCTGTTAACATTTATGTATATATTTTTAATTAGAGACACAAAATGAGCACATGGCTTGTTTATTGGATGTACAGCTGTGTCCTTTGAGGAACTTAAGTAGGAAGAGAGAAATGGCAGTGGCAGTAGATCCCACCGAAGAATTTTAAGCAGTGGAATGAATTGGCTAGATCACTTTAGCAGCAAGAAACAACATGTTCTCAGTGTTTTAGGGAAAATGAGAGATTATTGAGTTAAAAGCTGTGAGAGCCAGTATGGAAAACAATGTTTCGGTTTCCACAGAGGCAAGCATAGAGTTGCTGCTTTATCTAATAGTTCTCTTCCTTGGAATCTATCCAAGAAAAATCAATATGTGCCCACATGAAACTTGTACATGAATAGTCATAAGGGTGTTATTTATAATAAATAAGAACAGGAAATAACACAAATGCCTGTTAACTGGTTAATGAGTAACAAAGCATAGTGCATCCATAGTCATATTACTCAGCAAAGTACTGCCATAAAATGACACAGGACTTCAAAAACAGTGCTCTGTGAAGTAAGGCAGTAATGAAAGCTCATCTACTGAATGTGGTCCTCTCCTGTAAAATGGCAAGTATGTTGAGATAAACATATAGCCGTGGCTGCCTGGACAGGCATCTCCAATTAGATTTCTGTTAGTGGCTACAAATATGTACATTTGCTAAAAACATTTAATTTTATGCTTAAAATGGGTGATTTTTTATGCTATATAAACTATTTTAGTAAGACTGCAAGGGGAAAAGGTGAAATAATATACATTTTAATTAATGAAGAATGGAGCTAAACAAGGTTAGCATATGAGTGATGCATATATAGAAAACATTTTGTGGGATTTTTTGGCCTCCTCCTCCTCCTTCGTTCTCCTCTTCTTCTTCTTCTTCTTCTTCTTCTTCTTCTTCTTCTTCTTCTTCTTCTTCTTCTTCTTCTTCCTTCTTCTCTCTGTCTTCTTCTTCTTCTTTCTCTTCTTCTTCTCTTCTTTCTTCTTCTTCTTCTCTCTTCTTCTTCTTCTCTTCTTCCCTCTCTCTCCTCTTCCCTCTCCCTCCCTCCCTCCCTCTCCCTCTCTCCCTTCCTCCCTCCCCTCCCTCCCTCCTGAAAGCTGGGATTACAGAACTGTGCTACCATACCTAACGTTGGGGATCAAATCCAGGACTTTGTACACACTAGACAAACACTCTGCCACCCTGAGTTATAGCCCTAGTTTTATAGAGGGTGCTTTGAAGGGAGAGAATATTTCTGTTTGAATGAATGAGTAGATACCAATTCTGCTAGTCAAAATATAGAAGATAAACTGTTTGTGTTTGTTTGTGTGTATGAAGATGAACCAGTTATCTTTAATTTGACCTATTTTTAGGATGCTTTTTTGGAGATTTCAAGTAGGTAGGTAGAAATATAACTAGTAAGGCAAGAGATCTTTGGATTAGAGAGATGTGAGAATTATTATACAACGTCATTTAAAAACCATACATAAAGGGGACTTCTTGTAGATTAGAATAAGAAGCTAAGCTAATAGATAGCTGTGAGAAACATTTAAAGACCATACATAAAGGGGACTTCTTGTAGATTAGAATAAGAAGCTAAGCTAATAGAAGCTGTGAGAAACATTTAAAGTTCACATAGAAAACAAGGTTCTATTGAAGAAAATTGAGATGGAATCGCTACTCTTAGGGAGTGAAACAGGGCGCTGTGGTGTGTGTGTGATAGGCAGCAAGCTAGTTTGGACCTCTTCCTAGAAGTATAGTTTAGTGATGCTGTACACTTACACTTACTGTACATTCTAAGATACAGAAATCACGACTTTTAGTCTTGGCACAGTCTTATTATCCCATGGTCATGTCATGAAATACACCGCTTGGAATTAAAATGAGTGAAAATAGGACTCATTTGGGCATTAAGGATAAGAATGGCCTACTAGGTATTTTCATTTTTATGATTTTATGTCAAGTTACTTTCTCATCTTAAAACAAAAGACACTAATTTCACCAGAATTACAAACTGCTCAGGTATAATTAATGACTTTAAAACTCAGATTTATATTTCAGACTTTTCTAACTGTATTGGTTTGTGCAGCTGGGACCATCTAACTAGGTAGTGCTTATCTGCTGCTTGCAGGCTTATCAGTGACAGCAGAACAAATAACTCCTCATGGCGCTAGTGCCCGCAAGACAGAGACTAGAGTGGAGGAGGCATTTCGGCACAAACAGAGAAACCCAATGGATGCCTGGCACAACTCTGCAAATAAGTGTGCGTGTGAGTATTTGTGAGCGTGTTGCCCAATAATGCCTGCAGCTGACACTTGATAGGTTAGGCCCATGAACAACACAGACTTTTGTCCACAGCTCTTTATACTTAGTACTACTTTTTTTTTTTTTTTTTTTAATAACTGAAACACTTGAAACATTTTTGTGCCCAACACTGCGTTTTGGGTAGAGATGGAGGCAACAGATACTTTTTAAAATATTTATTTGTTTGTTTGTTTGTTTGGTTTTTGGTCCATCTGGCCCTTATTCCCCACTCCTTGTACAACATACAGGATATTCTCTTTATAGTGAGAAGTGCAATGAGTATGACGTGGAAACAGATGGTTTGGCTATAGGAAGTTTGGTTCTTGCTTTTTGTTTTGTTTTTGCTTTTTTGAGACAGGGTTTCTCTTGTAGCTCTGGCTGTCCTGGACTTGCTTAGTAGACCAGGCTGGCCTTGAACTCACAGAGATCCACCTGCCTCTGCCTCCTGAGTGCTGGGATTAAAGGCGTGTGTCACTGCGCCTGGCAAAGTTTGGTTCTTAAAGGGAATATTTTATGCTGAGTTTGATAAATGTGAGCAGCCTAACTTATCTTAACTTTGATGTATTTGGAAGGAAAATTTAGTTTCTAGATCATCATAAAAAACTTATTCTTGTTGGTCTATTATATTTCCAAAAGACAAATAATAATGAACCTAATATCGTCTTGATGTGGGCTTCATGTTTCATTAAAGATAGCTGCTGTTTTTCTGATCTAACTGTGATGATGATATTGCTCTGCCAACAAAGCTGGCCATAGTATGCTCTTTACCAAATGATAGTGAATTTGAAGGAATGAATCATATCCAATTTTAAACAATAAAATATTTTTATTAATTCTTGAAGAGTTTCACACAGTATAATCTGCCATATTTACCCCATTTCTCCTCTTAATTCCTTCCAGATCCATTCCTTACTCCCAATCCCTCCCAACTCTTCTCTTTTTAAAAAAATAACTCACAAAGGCCATTTGTTCTGGGTATGGGACTAGTCACTGGAGCACAGAGGAACCCATCAGTGGCTATACCCTTAAAAAACTTGACTCCTTCTCTTCCAGAGGACAACTGTCACTAGCTCCTCAGTTAGGGGTGGGGGCTCTTGAGCCCCTCCTGCCTCTGTGCTACTGTTACACAGCCACCTTGAGTTCATGAGTGCAGTGGCCCTGGAATGTCCAGAAGACATTGTTTTGCTCTGATCTTCCTGCCCTCTGGCTTTTCCACCTTCTTTTCTGCAATGGTCCCTGAGCTGAGGGCATGGGCTGGAGGCGGGTAAGGAAGTGGGGAATGTGACACAGATGTCCCATTTGTGGCCGAGCATCCAATGATACTGAGTCTCTGCACTTGGATGAGCTGTCAGTGTCTGTGTTAGCCATTGGCTGCACAAAGAAACTTCTCTTAGCTCTGAGAGCTATATTCCTACTTAAAAACAAAACAACAAACAAACAAACAAACCACAAGAAACCTTGACCATTTTGGGTAAGTAGCATTCATATGGAACAGGCTTGGAAAAGGGTTGAATGATGCATTTAGTTGCTATGAAGGCAATAAAGGTTATTGGACTAGTTGTATCTCAGATTGTGTCCCATTATGTAACATTGTACTCTCGTTTCCACTTTGAAATCCTTTATAGTCTCTGAGTTTGATACTAATGCCTACTAATGAGAATACATTGAATATTCACTAGGGCAGGCAAGATGGCTCAGCAAACAGCTGTACTTTTTGGGTAGCTGATAACCAGAATGTAATTCCCACAACCCACAGGAAGCAAGGAGAGAAGGATTACTGAAAGTTGTCCTTTGACATGCATTCTATGGCATGTGTGTCCATGGTGTACATCCTCTCTCTCTGTCTCTCTCTCTCTGTCTCTCTCTCTCACACACACGCGCGCGCGCGCGCGTACACACACACACACACACACACACACACACACGGGCAGGGTGGGGAATGCAAATACATTCTTTAAGACACCAATTTTTTAAAAAAGAGGTTTAAATTCTTTAAATATTAAAAACATTTTAAAAATTTGTAGTGGGATTTAGTTTTACCAGTAGATGGCACATCTAACACAGCATTTGTCTGTTTTATAATAACACACTCAAATCTTGACTCTAATGTCCCAAAGGAACAGTTGCTTTTCTAGGGTCTTGGCTTTGGAAACAGTCTTGGTGGTACAATAACTATTGACTTTAAAGGTTGTGTTCCTAAAAGGGTGTTTCAATAGGATAACCTAGGTAAATAAAGGAATTGGTATATTAAGGATTGGCCCACATACTAACATACAGCTACCACAGGCTCCGTACTGAAAAGAAGCATCCACCCAAACTAACAGTCCCATGTTCATGGTGCTTATGTGATCAGTTTTCTAAGATCCTGCTATTAGATGTAATGATATAAGGAAGAGCTATCTCGTCTAGTTTCCAAAGAATGGGAACATGGTCTCTTTTCTCAGTGATATTTTTACTAATTCTTTGAGAATTCCATACAGTGAACTTTGACAATATTAATCCCTCTCCCACAAACTCCTCCTACATATAGCCACCCTCTCCACTTTCCCCTCCATTTCTACCCAACTTGGAGTCTGAGCCCCCTATCTCGTCCCTATCCATGGATTCTAGTTTGTGTTGCCCAGCTTGGTTTTGGAGTCAGGCTGCACACTCTCTCTTATTAACCAGTATGAAAGAATAAGGAGTATACTCATCTCAGTGAACTAGTGAACTTCTGGCTGTCACATAGTGTGATACATACAGAGAATCGAACTAACTCTAGATTGAACAGAGGTCAGGCTTTTCTTGCTCTGGCGTTTCATGGCTAAAAAAATAGAGTAAGAATTCATAATTTTTGGTTTCATGGGTGAAAATGAGAGTAGTCGATGTTGAGAATTAGCTGTTCACATGGTGAAAGCCTTATGTCTGAGGGGGCAAGATGGCCTCCCTTTTTCACTCCAATGTACGCTGTATTAGTTTTAGCTAATGAGATTGTTGTAGATGTCTGTCACCTAAGCTTATGTATCAGCTTTTAATATTAGATTAATATTGAAAGTTTCCTCCTTGTGCTAATTAGCCTATAACTGTACATTATAAAATAGAAATAGAGAAGAAAGCATAAAAAGAAAAATTTAAATCATCGAATTTTGAAGAAAAAGTAAATTTGAGCCAAATGACTAAATGAATTGAATTTTGGAATGGTAGTTGCTAAGTAAGGAATAATAAATTTATTCATACTTACTCTTAGAAAGGGTTTAAATGCTTAAAGTGGTATGTGAACCCACTATATACTGTTGATAGAATATCAGCTTATATTAAAGGGCTGTACTTCCCAGTGGAGTCAAACTGCTTCATCAGCTACCTCTGATACATATAAAGGAGATCAAAACCCCTGGCTCCATCTTCTCACCTGGAAGCCCAACTATCTACTCAAAGAGCTCATGATAATTTCTGTCACTGAAGACTATACAGCCTTTATCAGTCCCCTTTTTCAAATAACTGACTAAATGGTTCTCTTTGACATTTTGTTGATGTTGTTGCCTTACTAGCAGAGAGCTTCATTATTCTACATATTTGGAGATAGCTTTGTTGACTCTATTGGGGAAACCATTTGTATTAGAAGAAATGGCTAACAGTTTGCTGACTAAATTGTTCTGTTCATGAGCATTCATCCTATAGGTAATACCCTTTTCTTTAAGGAGGGACAACAGAGTGTCTGTCTGTGGGGATATCTATAACTATTGTGTCTTGTAATGCTAGCTTAAGGGTTTTCTGTCGTTGTTGTTTCTGCCATAGCTGAGGTGCTGTCTTTACATGCTCTTGCTGACAACACACCTACCTTTCTGGTAAAAATCCAAGACTTTGGCTCCAAACTTTCTATGTAGCTTGGTAATATGATAATTCTCTAACTGGATTATATGGTTAGTCCCTGAGTATTGAAAGTTAGAAATGGCTATAAAGTAGATTCTGTAGTAGAAAAGGTTAAAGCCAAGCAAACTCATACAGTAAGTAAAGTTTTAAAAGTTTGCATTCTTCCAAGTTCATCTTAACTTCATTTTACTTACAGGTTGTGATAATTAGTCAGCATGGATATTAAGTGTCAAGAGTTTTTGTTTGTATTTTGACCAGTATGGGTTCATGGGGGGCAGGGGGGGCTCTACTATAATGTAAAATAGACATTCCAATCTAAATTCTACATGCCTCCCCCTTTATAAAACAGTTCGAGTTCGAAGAAAATCAAGGCGGCGATCACAGTGGGGTAAAGGAATTATTAAGAAAAGGAAAGTCAATAATTTAAAGAAAGATGAGGAGGATACCAAGTTTGCAGACTATGACCATACAGAGGACAGGAAGCTGCTGGAGAATGGAGAGTTTGAGGTAAGCACTGATTGCCATGAGGAAAATGGAGAAGAGACTGGAGACTTATCTATGACCAATGACGAATCTTCATGTGACATTATGGATATGGACCCGGCTCAAAGGCTGAGTAGTGGAGCAGGCACTAAAGAGAACTTTGCATCAACTGAAGAGGAAAGTTCAAATGAGTCTCTGCTCGTCCACAGCAGCAGTTCCCTCAATCCTGAGCAGACATCTAGGAAAGAGTCCTTCCTTAAAGGCAACTGTCTGAATGGCGAAGCCTCCGCTGACAGTTTTGATGGAATTCCTGTTCTGGAGTGTCAGAATGGCAAAGGTCCTGAAATAGTTCCTGTCCCTGGTGCTGGAGAAATATCTAATTCTGAACAAAATATTCCTTTGGAGGAACAGCTAAAAGACAAACCAGGAACTTCAAATGAAAATCATGGAGATGATCCTGAGAAACTAGAAGTACTGGAAGGTAGCAGCAGTGAGAAGATCGAATCTGGTCCTGATGTGGAGGTCAAAGACACAGAAGTGGATAAAGAAGGTAGAGCTAAAGTTTTAAAACATGTTTTTTCTGAAGTTTTAAATGCCAGAGTTAATTTATCAGATATATTGTCTGGTTTCTAGTAGCAATTACAGGCCTTTAACATTTTCTAACCCATTCCATAGTTAACTGTGAACAGACACACAATTTTACTGAAAGTTCCAGAGGGTTTCATGGTCCAGAATGCTCTACTTTCTTGGCCTTTTACTCTTCTTTCACCTGTCTCATTGTCACTCTTATTCTAAAAGCTTTGCAGTCATGAGCCATGCCACTTTACATGTGGAAAGATGACGGAATTCCAGCAGAATTGTTAGAGTTGGTTGGGGCAGGCAGAGATTTGGCTAGCAGAGTAGTCTAATATATTAGAAAGTCATACAAACTGAGACTAAGCCATTCTCTTGTTCATGTAATTGTGCAACTTTGAGTTAATTCCCTGTGCCTGGTTTTTTTTTTTTTTTTTAAATTTTGTAAATTAAACTTTAGAACGTGTTGTTGCTGCGATTAGTAATAAGTAGCTGCCTCTTCTGGTTACTAATGTGTTGCAGTGTATTTTCTGTCAGTGGTCATTGTGCGACTGAGTCTCAGATCCAGTTAAGTCTCGGTGATTTGTATGGCAGCCTTGGAAAGGATGCAGGACTCATGTTGACTTACCTTGCTCTTAGGAAATCAGAGCCTTCTGCAAGCCCTCCCTTCTCATGACTGTATGATTTGCTTAAGAAAAAGCAGAAGAGGGAAGTAAAGGTTACCTAGCTCATCTTTCCCCATCATTATTCTTTACTGCACAGTGGGATGGGATGAGTTGGAGATCTGCCCTGTTAAGTATTTTTATTACCTGAATAGGTTCTCTTCCTATACTAGAATGTCTTGAAATTGTGTGGAATACCTTATGCCGTGTTGATTTATTTATTTATTTTTGGTTTTTCGAGACAGGGTTTCTCTGTGTAGCCTTGGCTGTCCTGGACTCGCTTTGTAGACCAGGCTGGCCTCGAACTCACAGTGATCCACCTGCCTCTGCCTCCCGAGTGCTGGCATTAAAGGTGTGCACCACCACCGCCTGGCTCATGATGAATTTTTTTAATCCCGCCAGTTTTCTAAGCCGTGTGATAGAATTAAGAAATAGAGATATGAAACATATTATTCAAAGTCTTGTCTATCTGTCTGTCTGCCTCTCTCTCTCTCTTTCTCTCTCTCTGTGTTTTTTTTTATGTGTGTATTATGTGTGTATGTATACTGTATGTGTTGTAGGGTGCAGACACTCACGCATGGCCATGCTCAGAGGCCAGAGGAAGACAACAGGCATCTTGACCTGCCACTCTCTACCTTACTGTCTAAAGACAGGGTTTCTCACTGAACTAGAGGTGAACTTGTAGCCAGAAAGTCTCACTGTTCCTAAAGCCATCTCCCACAGCACTGCTGTAGAGTACATGTAGTCATAAGCTTTGTAGCTGAAGTATTGGGAATCTAAGATCAGGTCCTTATGCTTGCAGAGCAAATATATTACTGAGTCATATCTTAGCTTAGAGTCAGGTGTTTTTTCTATTTCTTTTTCGTGGATATATGTATTTTATGATATTTCAGTATTAGTTTGCTTTCATACTTATGGTTTAATTCTCTTTAATTTGGATTACTTATTCTTACTTAAAAAAAAAAAAAGGAAAGCATCTCAAAATAAACTATTACTTTTTAAAGATACATTGTTATTTACTCCAAAAAATATTTGTTACGGGCAAAAGAATTTATAGTTCCTTAGTAATGATTTTCTTATGTTGTTGTTGACTATAGTACATTTTTTCCCCTCCTCAATTGTAGGTGCTTCTAAAGTAAAGAAATATCGTAAATTAATTTTAGAGCAGGCAAAAACAACAAACCTGGAACTGGTTCCAGAAGAGCCATCTGAGCCTGTGCCACCTGTGGTAGTTGATCAGGAGAGACTGAAGGTATGCCAGCTCATCACAGTCCATTTTTAATGACTGGAATAATATTTGGATGTTTGCAAAGTAGTTTGATGAAGCTAGTTTTGGTGATTGTCACTTTAACCTAGGGATGAGTGTCCCAGGACTTCTCCTAACTAGGAGCCAAGTGTATTTTGATTATTTGAAATTAGTTAGTAAAGTTAAGTCTAGAATCTTCTAAGCACAGGTGTCACTTTATATCTTTCGATGCCTGTTGTCTAGAGATCTGAATATAACAGTTTCAGTTTGACCAATGATATCAACTATACCTTATTTTCTTTCACTTCTCCCCCACACCCAGAAGTTGCTTGATTTGTTGGTAGATAAAAGCAACAACTTGACAGTTGATCAACTTGAGAGATTGTATTCCCTTCTTAGTCAGTGCATCTACCGCCACCGTAAAGATTATGACAAATCGCAGCTTGTAGAGGTAAGTGTGTCTTGCTCATCCATAGAGTGTGTGCTTTTCCTTGCTTTGATGGAGAGAAAAGAAAAGTTATTTTAAAAGATTTAATGTATGAATGTTTTACCTGCATGTATGTATATGCACCACATTCATGGTAATTCCATAGTTTCTGTTCTAAGTAACTGAACAATGCTGTGAAGATTTAAGATTAGAAAAATTGGGGGCCGAGTCTGTAGCTCGTTGGTAGTACATCAGTTGCCTAACGTGTTTGAGGCTAGTCTGGGATACATGAGACACTGTCTCAAAAAAAAAAAAAAGTGTGTGTGACAATAGGAAATGAGGCCTGTTTGCCACCTACTAGTATTTGGGGAAAAAACTTTAAAAACATTTTGTTTGATCAGACCTTGTCCAGAAGGACAGCATGTGTCCTTCAACTTACATGCTTTAAACATGGACCTTTCCTTTTCTATATGGCTCTGGACCACAGAGGAATTTCTTCCTCATAAAAGAGATTTTTGTCTCCATATATTTACATATCTAGTCTGTACTTCTGCTTTTTAATGTTACCTGAGCAAATGTAATCACACATCCGCCCACTGAATTGCTCACATCAACCCAGTGTGTGGGCTGAACAACTTAGATTTTCTTAGTTTATTAGGTCATATGGTGGTCTTAGTATGAAATATTTATCGAGAGTCCCCAGTACCAGAACTGTGCTAGGTGTTTGGAATGCGAAGCATGAAAAATTTCCCTTTCTAAAGGAACATTTCCAGTGTTGAGGTTATTAAAGACTTGAGAAGACATAGCTATTTTTCATGTGTAATGAGGACATTAGATTTGTTGTCTTGTGCTGCCAGCAACTGAACATCAATCAAGCCCTGCGTGAGTTAGACAAGTGTCCTACCATGGAATTACACCTTTAGCCTTAGGAGCATTAGATTTGAGTCAAAACAAGGTGGCATTTAAAATTATTTTGGAGGGCAAGATGACTGAGTAGAAACCCCCAGCACTCACTTGCTCCACCATACTGAAGCACCAGAACAACAAGTGGATAGTTGCATGCTGAGGTGAGTATCCATGGAAGAATGCTGAAATTTAGTAGTAGGAAAAACAGAGGCTTTGTAAAAATCTAGAGAACTGGACTAGTTGCAGCATAGCCAAAATATTCTGTCACGTATTTTCCCAGTTCCACAGCTATCTTGAGAAAGGACCTATTTTCTGAATTTGGACTACTCTAGGGGCAGAAACCCCAGTGTATTACGACCTCTAGGACCCCCCACATACTTTCCCTTGCACTGGCTCTTCTCAACTTGTGGCTGCCTCATATATCATGCCTCATTGTCCTGTAATAACTCACATAAAACTATGGACACTGCTACCTTGTGGGGAAAGGTTATTACAATATAGAGGGGAGCAGAGAATGACCTCTGAGACCTAGGATAGAGCCTGTCAGATGTAGGATTCCTGTCCCCCTTCTCTCACTGTCTTGCATGGGTATTTGTCAGTAACAAGACCTAAAAAAGAACTCTGATATTTCACTGATCCACCACTCACAGAAGTCTCAGTCTGTATCATTTTGATTCCATAGATGACAGCCTCTTCCTCCAGGTGCACAAGCTAAAGTTCAAGGAACTTTGGCACCAGCCATATTCTGCTCTTGTTTCCTTTGAGCACCTCAGCTGAGATGATTGTCTTATTTAGCCTCAGCTGCACCCTACTCCCCACATCTCACCTTGATCTGTGGTGGGCACTGTAAGTAACATGAGTTGAGGGAGAAAGATCTCAAGCTGCCTCCGTCGTTAAGCACACACAGGATGTTGGGTGGGTCTGGGGTTCTGCTCTTGGACACACCTGCAAAAGCAGCATTAAGAATAGCACTGGATGGTTCAACACACTGCGTACTGTGTAGGCAAACTTCATTAGTTATTTCTGTGCTCTGTCTTACACACATTGCTGATAAGACTAGGTGCAGGTGTCACACAGTTGGTGCTATGGTTCTCCATGAAGGCTTTGAACTCATACATGTAGCTGGTAGACAGATGTTTCAGACTTCTCACCACTAATGGAGCGGCCCATACCAGAGACTCATTTAGGCAATGGTGCCTAGCCACACTTGTGGACTTCAAAGGACAACTTGTGGGAGTAGATTCTTTCCTACTTTGTGGGGCTCAGGATTGAACTCAAATTCTCAGGCTTGGAGATGCCTTTACCTGCTGAGCCATCTTGCCATTATGAGGATATTTTTAAAAAATGAAATAGACCAATAACAAGCAATGGAATTGAGTCAGTAAGGATCTCCATGAGCTAGATGGCTTCATACTGAACATTATAAAATTTTAAAAATTTAAAAGAAAAACTAACCAATACAAGTGTTTCTCAAGCTTTTCTATAGAACGGAAAGGGAAAATTTTCCAAACTTATTCTGTATGAGTAGCATTGCTTATTTTCAAAACCCTACAGTGACAGAAGACAATCAGACTAATATCATAATGAACATCCGTGTAGAGATCTTTAGCAGAATACTAATAAACTGGATTCAACAATCTGTCAGAAAAGATCATAAACCATGATCATGATTTCAGGGAGGTAAGGATGGTTCAACATATTGCAAATAATAAGTGTAATATATCCCTGTAAGTACAATGTAGGATAAAAAAGCTTATTTTCTCAACAAATGCAAAAAATTTGATGATTCAATATTACTTTATAATTAAAAACTACAAATTAGATATAAAAGATTTATACTCGTTAAAACTTGTGTATAACTGATTATAGGAAACATCATACAGCACGAGTTCTAGTTTGCTTCTCTATTGTTATAATAAAATACTGACCGAAAGCTTGTGGGGTGTGTGTGTGTGTGTGTGTGTGTGTGTGTGTGTGTGTGTGTTTGACTAATAAGTTGTAGCCCATCATCAAGGAAGTCAAAGTAGAAACTCAAGGCAGGAGCTTGAGAAAGTAACCACAGAATATTTACTTGCTTGCTTCTATGGCTCATTCAGCTTGCTTTTAAAAGACTGATCTATCTATTTATCTATCTATCTATCTATTTATCTATCTATCATCTATCTAAGCTGTCTACCTATCATCTTTATTTATTTAATATATATGAGGGCACTGTCTGCATGAATGCCTGCAGGCCAGAAGAGGGCATCAGATCCCATTATGCATGATTGTGAGATGCCAGGCAGTTGCTGGGAATTGAACTCAGGATCTCTGGAAGAGCAGCCATCTGAGCCATCTGAGCCATCTCTCCAGCCTCCTCAGCTTGCTTTTTTATATAACACATTACCACCTGCCCGGGGCAACAGTTCCCTCCTTCATCAAACACTAATCTAGAAAATGTTCTGCACGCATGCTCACAGGTCAGTCTGATGGAAGCAATTCCTGAGTCTAGGCTCTTTTTTTCCAGGTCTGTGGTTTGTGTTAACTGAACTAATCAGCACAATTGGCCTCTCTCAGAGAAAAACACATCATTATTAATAACTTTTCCTTGTCCTCAGGATCTCGTTAGTAGTAATATCACAATATAAAACACAGTATAAGTTTAAAAGTTCTTAAATTTTAACAATTTAAGTTCTCTTTAAAATTCAAAGTCTTTTAGCTGTTGGCCTCTGTAAAATCTAAAAGAAATTACATACTTTATTTTTAAAGTGAAAAAACTAGGATACAGTTATAATCAGATCAAAGCAAAAACAAAATCCCATGTAAATAGCTCAGTGTCTACGATCTGGGTAGTTCCACCTCTCTAGCTCTGCCATTGAAACAACACACTGCTCTGGTGCTATCCTTGGTGATCATCCCACGGTTCTGACATCTCCAATACGCTGGGATCATCATCTAACTGGGTGACACCTTCACCAATGGCCCTTCCTGAGTGCGCACAGCTCCAAGCCTCAGGTGGTCTCCATGTCCCCTTCTTTCCTACAACCCTCATTCTACCAAAGCCAGTAAAATATGGGAGACTGTTCAGCTGCCAGCTTAAGATGCAGCCTGGGCCTCTAACTCTGGACCACAGCTTCAGAAGACTTGCCTCAGTGATGTTGGTCTCTCATTAATCACACCTGATTATTCAGTTTCAGCTAACTACCATCAGTGCTCCCAGTAAAGGTTTCACCTCAGTGGTTCCGATCTGCTAAACACAGCAGATTCTTTAGTCTCAGCTGACCAAAAAACACATTCTTAATTCAAATATATCACAAAGATGGCCTCCATAGAGTCTTTGAGTGATACTCAAATTTACCTCTGAAATTTCATAAACCACTACCTACATTTCTCTTAGTATTCTTAACCTTCTGAGATTCCATATCAACAGCTCACTAAGCTCCAAGTATTTAATGGGTTTCTAGGCCTAAGCTCCAAAATTGGCAACAATCCTCTCCCAAACATGGTCACATCTCTCACAACAATGTCCTACTCTCTGAACCCACTTCTGTTCTAATTTGCTTCTCTGTTGCTGTGATAAAACACCTACCAAAAGCAACTTGGAGGAGGAAGGGGTTTATTTGGCTTACCAGTTATAGCTTACCATTGATGGAAGCCAAGGCAGGAACTTGACGCTGGAAGCACAGAGGAACATTGCTTACTAGCTTACTTTCAAGAGTGATATATTTTTATTTCATGTGTATGGGTCTTCCCTCTGCATGTATGTTGTGTATCTTGTGTGTGCAGTATCTACAGAGGCCAGAAGAAGGCATTGAACCCCCTAGAACTGAAGTGACAGATGATTGTGAGCTATCATAGGTGCTAAGAACTGAGCCCAGGACCTCTGAGAAAACAAGCACTTTTAGCTGCTAAGCTATGTGTCCACAACCTCAGCTTGTTTACTTTTTCCCTTTATTTTTTCTTTGGCATGTGTGCATACATGCATGCATGTGTGTTTGTGAGAGAGACAGAGACAGGCAGAGTTTCTCTGCATAGCTTTAGCTGCCCTGGACCAGGCTGGCTTTGAACTCAGAGATTTGCCTGCCTCTAACTCCCAAGTGCTGGGATTAAAGTTCTGTGCCACTACTGCCCAGCTCAGCTTGTTTTCTTATATAACAAAGGACCATCTACCTATGGGTGGCATCTCCTCCTGGGTCTCACATAAATCATGAATCAAGAAAATGCTCCACAAACATGCCCACAAGACAGTCTGATGTAGGCAGTTCCTCAGCTCACTCTTCCTCTTCCCAGATATGTCTAGGTGTGAAGTTGACAAAAACTAACAAGTACAATGGGGAAAAACAGAAAACAAGACACAGATGTTTGTTTTCCTGCAGGAATGCAGAAGTTTACTAGAAATTTTAGATAGTGCAGTTAGAGAAGAAGTAAAAGACAAAAACGAAGTAAAATTATCCCTATATGTTAATAATGTGATTTTGTCTTAGTCACTGTTTTATTGCTGTGAAGAGACAACCAGACCACAGCAACTCTTATAAAGGAAAGCATTTAATTGATGCTGGCTTACAGTTTCAGAAGCAGGGAGCATGTTGGCAGGCATTGCAGGCTTGGTAGCTAAGAGCTGTATCTTTAGCCGGAGCGGTGACACACTTGTAATCCCAGCACTTGGGGAAGCAGAGGCAGGCAGATCTATGTGAGTTTGAGGCCAGCTAGTCTACCAAGGAGTTCAGGACACCCAAGGCTACACAGAGAAACCCTATCTGGAACATTTCCCCCTGCCTCCTAAAAGAGAGCTACAGCCTGATCTGTAGGGAGGAAGAGAAGGAGGGAGGGAGGGAGGGAGGGGAAGATAGAGAGGGTGGAGCGGGGCAGGTAGGCTGACTGACTAACTGACTGGGCCTAGCATGGGCTTTTGAAACAACAAAGCCCACCCCCAGTCACATACTCCTTCCAACAAGACCACACCTCCTAATTCTTCTAATCCTTTCAAAGTGTTTCCCTCCCTGGTGACTAAACATTCAAATATGAGCCTTTGGGGGCCGTTCTTATTCGAAGTGCCACAGGTACTATACATAGGAAAACTTAATGACTATATCAAAAGATTGTTAGAACTGAATAGAAAGATCTAAACATACAAAAGAATACCAGCGTCATTAGTCATTAGGCAAGTGTAAATCAAAGCAAATGAGTTGCTGTCTTACTTTTGTTACACTGTGTCCATTGTGCACCAAGAGGACTGGCAGAGGAAACACCAGTGGCTCATGAAACAGCAAAATCTTTTCTTATTCTCACCTTATAAGCAGAGTCACTGATAGATCAGGTCCATCAGACAAGGACTCAGGACTCTCCTGGCTGCTCCAAGCAGGGCTGAAGCAGTGTTTACAAGCATAAATGCCACAAGCACCTGGGTCAAGTTACAATTACAATTTTTACCAATCAGAACTTGGGGATGAGGGGCTTTCCGAAGTCAACTGACATAGAATGTGTATATTTACTCAACTAATCAAATTCATCTGTTCTTTCTGTGGCTAGGAATAGGTAGTATGTTTTGAGAAACTTGTTGCTTAAAGAGGAGGTTGATGACAGGTATGTTTTGGGATACTAGAGATGGTCAGCTTTGGTAATTTGGAGTCTGAAGTCAAAATGGCTGTACTTAGGACAAGTTCTTTTTATCCGCTCCCAACAGCTTCAGTTAAAATGGTAGCTTTTAAAGTAGAAAAATATTAAAATGCTACCAATGGTTTGGAGAAAATGGACCCTTAGACACTGTTGGTGGGAATGTAAGTTTATATAGCCACTCTGGGAAATAATACAGATATTTCCCTAAAAACAACAAAACAAACCTAAAATGATGAACAGCCATTTTATTGTTCTGTCACTTTCCTGGGTATAAATGAGAACAGAATATAGGAAAGAGACACTTGTAATGATAGCATCATAAACCAAAGCCAAGATTTGGAATGAGCTCAAGTTACCACTCACAGATGAGTAGATAAAGTGTGTGTGCACGCACACCACCACACCACACACATGCATGCAATGTATTATCGGTCAACCATAAAGAAAATATAGTTGTGCCATATAGAACTGGATGGGATCATGTTAAGTGAAATAAGCCAACTACATAAAGACATAATAAGTATCACATGTTCCTTTTATATGTGAAAACAAACAAGGATATGTCCCTGGTTCTGGATTACTAGGGTTGGGTTGGTTGTTAGGGGTTGGGTGGAGAGAAGAAGGCTACCTAAGAGAAAAGCTCCCAAGATGCCTGGGAGAGTCACATGGGATCTTTATTCACCACAGCGAGACTGTCCCAAGCAGAGTAGCAGGAAGCCACCTTCACCTTTAGTTTGTTTGATGGTTTAACGAAAAGGGTAACAATTGTGATGTATACACAAAGGCAGCGCTGGGCATCTGCAGCAAGCAACCACTGTTTACACAATCAGGGAGGTAGCAGTTAAGTGGCCAGGCAGCTCTCATAAACCTTGAGGTTAGGGTCGCATTGTATAGGAGTTTATGGCTGGCCCAGAGACCAGTTTTCTATAGGAATTTAAATTGGTCTAAGTAACCAGAAACCAGTTTTTACCCAATATAGTTTTAACAATTAAAGTGTTCTTAGGAACGCTTTCCTAAGATGCTATAACTGTATTTCAGTAGCCTACTACAGATGTGATCAATTCATGATATCTGAATATATAGAAATATAATGAATCATGTTAATTTGTATAATTGATAATGCTAGTTGGGATTAAATAAATTGAAAACTTAAAACCACCAGAAGAAAAATTTCACGTTGTTAGAATCAATGAGACAAAAAATAAATATGTGTGCATGTATATACATGCACAAAAGTACATTCTAAAGCATACTGCGCATGATAAGTATATGCAATTTTTTAAAAAACACAACCAAACACAATGTGTTTGTTTGATTGTATTCTAGAGTGGTGAAATTCAACCATATTTTGTTTTTGTTTTGAGGTAGGATCTTCTGTTGTAGCCTTGGCTGTCCTGGAATTCCCAATCATTTCATAATCACATTTTATGAGGTTTATTTTTTCCAAACTATATAAGTTGTATAATATGTAGAAGCTTCCAGAAATGAAAAAATAAAAACCTTGCCATGCCCTGCCATCTAGAGGCTATTATAGGTGAGATTTATTAGGGATCAAACAGCCAAGACTATCTCTGGGGAGAGCAAGAAAAGAACAAATGGTAGAAAGCAAGTAGATTTTATGACAGTCAGCATGGTGGGGATCTGAGCTGACATAAGCTGTCTGGACTTTGTGAGAGCTGCCTATCTTAATGTAGGTACAGTGTGTCTGTGGGTATACATATATACAGATGTATATATGTATATATATATATGTATGTATACCCACATACACACATATAACATACATACATTCATACATACATTAATTCTACAGGTTTTCAAAGAAATTTGAATAAAATGCATATTCCTTTGAATGGGATTTGGAACCTTTATAATCTAGGCCTACTTTAGTGAGTGGGCGGGTTGGGAGCATGAGCAGTGAATGGCTTGGCTGGTGGTGATTGGTGATAGTGGCAGCTCCCTCTAGCCTTTCTCCCTCTCAGCTGGGATTAGAATGGAAGGATGTGGGAACACGGTGCAGTCTACTTTTGTCCTAAACTTTGCTACAGCTAACACATTCCATTTGCTTTAGTAGTCAATAGGATGTGATAAGAAAGAGAGTCCACTTAATGGACGTCAAATTATTTTCCTATGTGCCCCCCTTTTTTTAATGGGCCTCGTAATAATACCTGTCTACAATCCTTCAACATTATCGTAGGAATTAGGTTAATTTACACACACACACACACACACACACACACACACACACACACACCACTCTTTATATATACTTTATATGTACATATAT
Source organism: Acomys russatus (assembly GCF_903995435.1). Classification (NCBI taxonomy): domain Eukaryota; kingdom Metazoa; phylum Chordata; class Mammalia; order Rodentia; family Muridae; genus Acomys; species Acomys russatus. The sequence goes on from NC_067137.1 coordinate 26,216,463, forward strand.
ATATATATACCTATTATATTTACTTATATAAACACATTTGGAATATCTTTCTTAGTGCAGTATCTGGCACCATCACTCACTCATTGAGTGTTGCTATCTTCGTCATCCCCATTGCCAAAGAGTAAAATAAGAAGTACTTAGAATTGTCTAGGGCAGATGGTTTTGCAGCATAGCTGTAAAAATATTCCAATTTACACTTGTATTTTAAATTCTTTGTCTAAAAGTTTAATGTGAGTTCGTTGATGGTGAGGAATCCCTTTGTCTTCCATAGAGCATAACATGCACGCCTTTCTCTTACAGGAGATGGAAAGAACAGTTGATATGTTTGAGACATTCCTATGAACTTCTCAAGATGGCGGCTTATCCTCTCCAATCTGCTCCTGATGAGCAGTCCTCTGAGCCATTCACTTTCAAGTTGCACCAGTTGTGCGCAGAGCCTTGGTGTAGAGTGCTCGCTCACCCGTTCTTTCTCTGTTGAATTTGGTGCTATTGTCTCAGGTACCTGAAACCAACCAGCCTACAAGAACCAAACAAAACTTCAGAAACATGTTGTATTTTCCACAAATAAAAAATACAACCCCACAGCTTGGAGATTTTGGTGCTACAGAAACTGCTTTTGCTCTGCTCCTCTCTTCTGCACTCTTGGAGAGTCTCTTAGGGAGCAGACCAGCAAACCAGAGGAAACTGGACGGGGCAGTTCTAACTGTGCTGAATTGTTGAAAACCATGGGCGACCGTTTCCCCCTCTTCTTCTTTTTCTCTTTCCTAGCATATCCCACCCCCGCCCCACCCCGGGTAATGGACTAAAACCTGTTTTAGAATTGGCTATGGTGTATTCTGGTGGACAGCTGAAGAAACTGGGTGAAATTAGGCTCTTTAGAACTGCCTGTAATGTGCCTTTTTATTCCTTTGAGAAAGATGAGGCTGAACGGATGGGCTCATTTGTAGCAAATTAATTAGAGTTTTTCTTTGGTCACAACCTTGAAAATAAGTTTTGATACTCGATGTTGTAAGAGACAACAGTATTCTGTATTAAATGCCTGTCTTGTTGTCAAAACAATCAAGATACTCAGTAAGCCAGGTAATATGCTAGGTTGGCAAGCTTTCCTGTGGTTTGTTTCTAGTTTAGAAACACATGCTAAAACAGCAACAAATTATACACAGTCCACAAAAACCCCACGTATTTTTTCATATTACCTACAATGATGACCAGAAAATAAATAGATGGTGGCCAGTCTTCTGTCAGATGCAATTTAATAGTTATTCATGTTTGAGTTACCAGAGAAAAATGGTTTTCATGTATAGTCAATTGTTACTGTTTTGTTTTAAGCCAGGACTTGCCACATGAACAGAAAAGAGAGGAATTTGTCAGAAACTCTGTAAAACTCATTTTTCTGTATAATTGCAAGCGAGCCCTGGTATGTCCTTGATAACAGTGTTAGCACCTAAGTCCTGTGCCATGCGTCCATCTTCACAGTGATTCAGTTTGTTTGGAGTCCTTCTAGATCTTGTTGAGTGATTTCTGTGGATTGTGCTTACCTGAAAATAATTATGGGTTACTAATTTTACAAAACTTTCTAAAAATTTGGAAACACAGTCTAGGCAGTTGCAAAGAGGCAAAGGGAATGCAGTGACTTTTTTATGAGATAATTTTAAAACAAAATACAGAAAATTTTGCAGACAAGTTGGCTTGCTATATCCCTTTACTATAGCTGTTAGCTGCAGGTGTGTCTTTCCAATATATGCAACACATATTTGGATTTTAATTACAGCACATGGTCGAGGACTACTGCAGAGACACTGAGCTACCTCAGCTTCTTTTCTTTAGTTAACAAACAGCGTTTGCAAGGTCCTGTAATCACTTTGCCACCGTTTACATGCTGAAGCTAAGGTATTGTCTCCTTGTCTCTGGCTGTGTAGTGCGCAGACAGCTCTCGCCGGCCTCAGCTACTGCAGTCACCCCACGTGCTTCTTTGCATTTACTTTCATGGTCACCATCTTCTAGCTTCACTTTTTTTAATGGTCCTTGTTTTCTTTATACCTAGTCTGAGGTTTTCATGATACTTAGTCATGTAACTCAAGTTGCTACCATGTAGACACACTGTATTTTTAAGGTGGGCAAGTGTGATTAACGATGAACCATTTTAAAGGGGAGGTGATTTGAAACCTCTAATTTGGTTAGTGGGAGGATTTTCATGCTTTCTTTAGTATTTATTACCATCGTACCAGTGCAAACTATTTTACTGTCTAACACATTAGCATTTTGTATTTTGATGGAAATTGTTACAGAATTTAAAGATTTGATGAAATAAGATGTAGCAGATTTTTTGTAGCAAGTTTCTGGTTAAAGGGTTTTTGCAAGTCTCAGGTTCTTGCTGTGCTGTTTCTTCTTTAGTGTTTATTCCAGTTTCTCTACTTCAGAAGTTCAAGTAACAGCAGCACTTGTGAAAGGAAGAAAACTGCACATATTCTAAGTAGGTTTCCAAATCCTGTACGTGAATTAAGATTTTAGCCATCAGTGAGTTTTACAAGGGAAATTTATTTATGTACAGCATTAAAAATGCTTTCAAAAGATCACGTCTTAGTTTATGTTTATCCTTGATGTAGATGGAGAAATCAGCAGCAAACTCAGCTTAGGAACTGCCACTTTGAACAGTTTAGGTCTCAAAGACAAAGCCACTCTCATGCCAAGGGGGGAGAAATGAGCTGAAATCGCACCAACTCTTTAGGTCCCTTTCCTCCCAAAGAGAAACATACTATCCCAGTTTTGCTTGTTTCACAGATATATGGTGGTTCAATAGATTAAAACAGCTTGTGAAATATCCAAGTTGATTCAGTTTTGTTTACCTTCCTGTAAAGTTCTTAATTTTTGCTGTATAGCATTGGCAAAAAAATAATGTACAAATTGACCTCTGTTCTTACTTCCTATGTGAGCATTATAAATGATAAGCTCCTGTGTAAAACCTTGCTCTCAGATCAATAAATTATGTATCCCAGCCCAGCCAAGCAAAAGTTTGTGCTCAGCTGCGGGGACCCTGGGAGCTTCTTGAAGATGATGGAACTGCATTAGGTTTGAAACTGATGGCTGTGGAATAATTGTGTTTTTGAGCTTGAATCTTACCTGTGATTAATTTTTTAATGTCCTTTTATGACTTGATTTTTCTCATATGCCAATGTATTTGTAGGTTTACTGGATTTTATTTTTAGGGAGTGGGTGGTAATTTCTTATCTTCCCTTTTTTTTTTTTAAAGTTGGTTCAGCTATGGTGCTAATCAGTAGGTCTGTTCAGTGTCAGGTCCCGTAGCTGAATGCCATTGCTGTTATAATTATTATTTGTAATCATATTGTAAGCTTGAATTTGGGCTTGTACCTGCATCTTTTATACTTTGTACATTTGGTTTAGACTTTCGGAGTCCTATTTGGTTTTGGTCATGTATGTCTACTTTGTAGATTAAGTAGGCTTCATCAACTATGCTCTATTTTGGGTTTGTAGTTTAACTTAGAATTGTGTTAAATTGATGTTTTGCATTTGACTTCATTTTACATTAGTTTGGAGTAAATTATTTAATTTTGAATTCTGGAATTTAAACATTTACTGTAATTTGTAATATAACTGCTGTGAAATACTTGAATAAAGATGATAAGAAAAACATGTCTGTTTAGCATGATTGAGTGGTTCTGGGGCATGTGCAGGGCTGCTTTCTGGCAGAAGTGACTAGAGTGTGTGTGCTGTGCTTAGGAAGCACCCTCCCACCCCTCCCCCCCCCCCCCCCCCCCCCCCAGACCTTCTCGTGTGCGTCTGCTAGATTTCAAGTGCACCTCTGGGTTTCTTAGCTGAAAGGTTTTTGTTTGTTTGTTTTGGTTTGTTTTTTTTTTTTTTTTCATGAGAAAGTATAGTTTTAATTTAATTGGGTAGTATATTGTCTAAAATATGTTGGATAGAAGCAAGTGGATAACTTCAAAATTTTGTTTTTCTATCTGAATGTTTGTTTAAAAAGACCTTAAAGTTGCTTTTGGAGCTCAACCACACTTTTAGAAGTTTGGAAATAAAATTAAATTTCATTTATCCAGTTTTAGTTTCCATAGAAAACTAAAGCAAAGACAAAGGTTCGTGATCTGTTTCATGCTATCTCTATACTCTTAGGCCTGAGTGACTTTATGCTATTTTTTTTAATGCATATATCCTCTCTTACCTACATGTATTGCTTGTTACATCTCAGGCCCTGTTATGTGTATTTCATCAGCTGTGCTCTGGTGTGGGGTAGACAGGTGATATAGTTTTGTCCTTAAGTAGCCTCTGCTCTGCTGAGAGAAAGCAGAAAATAGAATAAACATTGGTTAATGTTACTCTCTGTTCTTTTTATGAACTGATCTCAACAGTTTTATAGTTTGGTTGATTATTACAATAGAAATCTCACTTGAAGTGCATTTATTTTTGGAAATGGTTTTGAGGGCTTTGAATATATACACTCTTTTCTCTTCCACTTTTAACTTTCTGACTAGAATTTCCTCCCATGACACTCACAGTACATTGTGTTAGAACTCAGAGGGATTAAAATGTTCTTCTGAGACTCTCACAGCCATCTCCCTCTCGCCTTTTAAGAGCGCAGTAACTTTGGAATGCTTGGGGGTGATAGGGTCAGGATTCCTTCTGCTTTTGACTTAATGGCAACTGTTCATGCCAAATTAGTGCCCACTATTTTTCTGATAGTACTCATTATTCCAAAAGCTTACATTTTGTCTATGTAGGGCCACTTGGAGGTGTTAATGTATATGGCAGGGCCCAAAGAACACACATGGCTTATGATTAAGACACCTGATTTTCTTTCTTTCTTTCTTTTTTTTTTTTTTAACAAACTATTATCATGTGTTGGGTGGTGGAACATGTGTGCCATGGTGTGCCCAGAGAAATTGAGTTCAAACCATCAGATTTGTGTGTCAAGCACGTTGACCTGCTGAGCCATTTCACTGGTCTAAGACATCTGGTTTTCTTGCTGAAATTGTTCTAACTAGAGTTCTTTCACTGTAGGGACTCTGGAGTGTAGCTCTTCACAGATGATTGCTTCAGGTATCGGTGGGACAGGCCAGGGCGAGGCGGTGGGACGGGCCAGGGCTTGGCAATGGGATGGGCCAGGGCGAGGCGGTGGGGATTCAGGTTTTGTTAAAGGGCTGGCCATTGGGAGTTTGACCATGCTCCAGTGAATAAATGGGCAGAACAAATTGGACCTGCTATTTTTCTTTCTTTTTTCTTCTTTTGTTTTAGGGGAGGTCACAAGAGTTGGGGTGAACCTGGAAGGTCTGGGAAGTGAATATAATTGGAATGCATTATGTGAAATTTCCAAATAATAAAAATATTATGTTAAAAAAGAATTCTATCACTGCCTGGAACTCTTTTATATGAGACAGTTGATTGACAAGCAGTAAAAGCTTCCAGAAAAGAAATCCTGTAGTAGCCTATCCTTCAGTCCTCACTCACAGAGAGCTGTAACACAGAAGGCAAAGGAAGGTGGGACTAGAGAAAAATGTAGTTAAAACAGAAGATAAAAGCAGTGTTTTCAGTGTATGGCTGACATGTTTTATGACTTGAATCAATGAAAACCTAAGGCTTTGCCCTACTAATTATCTGTTGGAGACATGAAAACTGTTGGTTAACATTCCATTCAGGTGTCCATAACAATAGCGTTCTTAATGTCACACAGCACCATAAAGTAATTGCTACTGAGAAGCTGAGTAAAAAAGACCCACATGATTATGGGTTGTAGTCTTCTGGGAAGAGAGGTGTTGGAGGCCAGTGTGGAATACTGAACAAACTAAGAGTCCTGGATGAGGAAGTATGGTGTGAAATAAAACTATACAGGACCATCAAGGTTGGCAGATCGGGAACCAGGGGGCTTGCACAAACTGTTGCACCAACCAAGGACAATGTGTGCAATAAACCCAGACCCCACTGTTCAGATCTACCCAATGAACACCTCATTCTCCACTGTTTTGTGGAGAGCAGGGACTGCCTCCGACATTAACTCTGGTGCCCCCAATTTGACCACTTCCCCTTGGTGGGGAGGCCTGGCAGCACACAGAGGAAGGGGAAGCAAGCTATCTGGATGAGATCTAATAGGCTGCGGTCATATGGTTGGAGAAGGAGGTCCCCTTCTGTCGAGCTTTAGGGCAAAAGGTTAGGGAGGGGCGCCAGGAAGATATAGGCGAGGGGATAACAATAAGGATGTAATTAAATAAATTATTAAAGATAGATAAAATGTTTTTAAAAAACTATACAGGAAGCTTGGAGTCTTACGGAAGGGAAGGCCAAAGATACTGTACTTCATCCTGTGATGAATCTTAACTTTTTGAACAGTACTGTGACATGATGAAAACAGAGTTTCTGACATTAATTTAGTACTAATTTATGAAGTATAGCTTACCTCCTTTTAGCAAGAAAGCTTGCTCTAGCCAAGTATGTGCTAGGTATTGGTGTTTACAAAGGAGCCAGTTACAGTTAGCCAGTTTGCCTGTAGAAACTTCTGTTGAGTAGAGTAAGAAAAATTAAAAATAAAATTGATTAAATGCAATGATGACTACTTAGTTGAGACACTGCTGGAGGAGACATCTCAGGCAATTAGGAAAGCTTCTCCCTGGTAGGTACAGTGTCTTAACGGCATCTTGAAAAATGAGGTAATAAGCTGGGCACAGTGGCTCATACCTTTAATCCCAGGGAGGCAGAGACAGGTGGCTATCTGTGAGCTCAATGCCAGTCTGGTCTACCAAGTGAGTCCAGGACAGCCAAAGCTACACAGAGAAACCCTGTCTCAAAAAACAAAGCAAAACAACTGTGGGAAAGATTAAGCTTTGTCACAGATGGAAGCAGTCTTGGCAGGCTTTACCCTTGGGGCACCCCATGAATACCTTGTGACAGACTGAGTGGGGCCATCCTGGGCCTGGAATTCAGGAAGCAGACCTGGGAACCCCAACTGGGCTATTGCTTTTCTAATGGACCCTCAACTGGAGAAGGAGACCGCCCTTCCCACTTGACTCAGGCAGGTGGGGAGGAGAGAACAACAGGTTCAGCCTGGGCTTGAGCGCGTGGGGAGCAGCGAACAGGCCGGACCAGCACGTGGGCCAGAGAGACACCTAAGGACCCGTCCTGTGGAACAGATACCGGAAGGTTCACTCTTTTATCCCTTTAACCTTTTTTCCTTCTTGTGTAAGGTAGTTGGGTTGTATAATAAAGTTTAATTGTTAAAGAACAGAGCCAACAACAACCTAACCAAATCAAAGTAAAACCTAAACAAACAAAACAAAAGAAAAAGAAAAAGAAAGATGAAGAGATAATAGGAAAGAAGGGCCGGGCATGGTGGCACACGCCTTTAATCCCAGCACTCGGGACACAAAGGCAGGCGGATCGCTGTGAGTTTGAGGCCAGCCTGGTCTACAAAGTGAGTCCAGAACAGCCAAGACTACACAGAGAAACCCTGTTTCAAAAAAAAAGAAAAGAAAAAAAGAAAAAAGAAAAGGCAGGGGGTGGGAGGCATTCCATGCAGAGAAAACAACAGGATAGTAAAAGCACAGAAGGCCAATTCAATGCTACACTTATAATCCAGAACTTGGAAGGTGAAGGCAGGAAGATCAGGAGTTCACGGCCATTCTTGACTCTAAAGTATATATGAATCCAACCCATGCTACATGAGACCCTGTCTCAAATAACAAAAACCAAAGGTACAGAAAAATGTGAATGTTACATTTTGATGGCCATGGCCAGTTCTTGTTTGCTTTGAAACAAAACAGAGGGGAATGTAGTGTTAGTTAGAAGGACTTCACATGACATTTTTTGTTGTTGTTCCAGATGAGAAATGCTACAGATCCCAAATAGAGAATGGTAGAGAAGTAACAATAAGAAGGAGTTTCAAGAAAGAGGCAACATCACTAGGAGCCAGTCACTAGACATTGGCATTTGAGGGGCCGCGGTTGCTCCTGGTTTCTGCCAAAGCTTTAGCTACAGTATGTATCTAAATGTCTGCTGAACCTGGATGTCACAATCTCCAACACTACATCACCTGGGGGTGCAGCAAATGTAGTGTTGGACATTGTGACATCCAGGTCCAGCAGATATTTAGATAAATACAGCAGCTAAAGCTTGGGACAGTTGAAAGCTAACCTTGGAGGTTAGGTGCGTAGAAGTGGCTGCTCAAACCACAGGTATGAGTCAGATTGCTCAAACAATGTTTTCTGGGCAGAATGAAAATAGAGGGAAAGCTATGTTTAAGTGGCAGGTAGGTGATGCCTGAGAACTGACTGCTCATGCCTAATCTAAAGAGCAACAGCAAAGAGCAGCACCAGAGAGCTCAAGGCTAGGGAGCCTGAGGTCCAAGCAGCACTATTGGATGGATGCTTCTGTGGAGGAGGCATGGTATGTCTCTATTACAAGTGTATGTGGCAACTTGGCAATCCTTGATACTTTGAGAGAAAAGAGAAAGAGTGGTAACTCTAGAGGGGCACAGTTGAAAAAGCCGGGCGTGGTGGCGCACGCCTTTAATCCCAGCACTCGGGAGGCAGAGGCAGGCGAATTGCTGTGAGTTCGAGGCCAGCCTGGTCTACAAAGTGAGTCCAGGATGGCCAAGGCTACACAGAGAAACCCTGTCTCGAAAAAAAAAAAAAAAAAAAAAAAAAAAAAAAAAAAAAAAAAAAGAAGAAAGGATTTTTAAAAAGCAGCGAAGCAGCACGCTTGTACACCAGGCATGGAGATAGTGGTGAAGCTGGCGGGGAACCAGTGAGGATCATCACAGGCTGGAAGTCAGATGACTAAATAGCACAAGCTAGATACGAACTCTGCGTTTAAGACAGGAGTCCCCACTTACTCCTCACTCTACTATAGTGCCACAAAAGGAGGGTGGAGGCTGAAGAAGGGAAGGAGGAGCAACGGTTAGTTGGCCAGAATTCCAAGAGACCAGCAGTGTCTGTCTTGAGTAAGAGTGCTTTAGAAGCCCTACATATTTCCTTACTGAGTTTTGATCTTTTTATTAAAGCATAACAACTATGAGAAATCCCTCAAAGCAGATGTATAGATTAATCATGGATTATATAAAATGCAACTAGGGCAACAAAGTGATGCATTTCAGATTACCAAGAGCATCTCTGGACTCGGCTCTTCTCGAATGTACTCTTAGTACGTCTGGTGACAACTATCGCCTTCCTTGCTGTTTTAATGCTCTTGTGCATGTTTAAATACTACATTAAGATTTCCTCTGGGGTTTTCTCTTTCACCTTTAGTTTTTATAATTTTTTATTGTTGTTATGTATGTATGTTATGTATGTGTGTGGACACACATGGTACAGCTCATGTGTGGTAGTCTGAGGAAAACTTGCTCGCTCACCTTACATGGATTCCAAGGATCGAACTCAGACCAGGCTTTCATGTGTTGTTTTTATTTGTTTTTTTGTTTTGATTTGTTTTCTGATTTTTAAAAATTTTTTTTTATTAATTTATTCTTGTTACATCTCAATGGTTATCCCATCCCTTGTATCCTCCCATTCTTCCCTCCCCCCTCCCATATTTTCCCCTTATTCCCCTCCCCTATGACTGTTCCTGAGGGGGATTACCTCCCCTTGTATATGCTCATAGGGTATCAAGTCTCTTCTTGGTAACCTGCTGTCCTTCCTCTGAGTGCCACCAGGTCTCCCCCTCCAGGGGACATGGTCAAATGTGAGGCACCAGAGTACGTGAGAAAGTCATATCCCACTCTCCACTCAACTGTGGAGACTGTTCTGACCGTTGGCTAGACCTGGGTAGGGGTTTAAAGTTTACCACCTGTATTGTCCTTGGCTGGTGCCTTAGTTTGAACGGGACCCCTGGGCCCAAATCTGCCTATCATAATGTTCTACTTGTAGGTTTCTAGGACCCTCTGGATCCTTCTACTTTGCTATTCTCCCATGCTTCTCTCATCTAGAGTCCCAATAGGATGTCCTCCCCTCTGTCCCAGTTTCCTGGTAAGTGAAAGCTTTCATGGGACATGCCCCTTGGGCTAGTATGCAGATATAAGTGAGTATATACCATTTGAGTCTTTCTGCTTCTGGGTTAACTCACTTATTATGATCATTTCTAGCTCAATCCATTTATCCACAAATCTTGGGAATTCCTTGTTTTTAATAGCTGAGTAGTATTCCATAGTGTATATGTACCCCAGTTTCTTTATCCATTCTTCTACTGATGGACACTTAGGCTGTTTCCATGTTCTAGCTATTATGAATAAGGCTGCTATGAACATGGTTGAGCAAATTTTCTTGTTGTGTGCTGGAACATCTTCTGGGTATATTCCAAGGAGTGGAATAGCTGGGTCTTGAGGAAGCCCTATTCCCATATTTCTGAGATAACGCCAGATAGATTTCCAAAGTGGCTGTACTAGTGTGCATTCCCACCAGCAATGAAGGAGTGTTCCTCTCTCTCCACATCCTCGCCAGCATGTGGTGTCGCTTGAGTTTTTGATCTTAGCCATTCTGATGGGTGTAAGATGGAATCTCAGAGTTGTTTTGATTTGCATTTCCCTGATGACTAAGGAGGTTGAACATTTCTTTAAGTGCTTCTCAGCCATTTGATATTTCTCTGTTGAGAATTCTCTGTTTAGTTCCAAGCCCTATTTCTCAATTGGGTTATTTGGTTTGGTGGTGTTTAATTTCTTGAGTTCTTTATATATTTTGGATATTAGACCTTTGTCAGATGTAGGGTTGGTGAAGATCTTTTCCCAGTCTGTAGGCTGTCGCTTTGTTCTCTTGACAGTGTCTCCTGCCTTACAGAAACTTCTCAGCCTCATGAGGTCCCATTTATTAATTGTGGACATTAAGGCCTGGGCCGTTGGCTTTCTGTTCAGGAAGTTGTCTCCTGTGCCAATATGTTCCAGGCTCTTCCCCACTTTGTCTTCTAAGTGACTTAGTGTCTCTGGTTTTATGTTCAGGTCTTTAATCCACTTGGATTTGAGTTTTGTGCAAGGTGACAAATATGGGTCCAGTTGCATTTTTTTACACATAGACCTCCAGTTAGACCAGCACCGTTTGTTGAAGATGCTATCCTTTTTCCATTGAATGGATTTGGTTTCTTTGTCAAAAATCAAGTGACCATATGTGTGTGGATTCATATCTGGGTCTTCGATTCGATTCCACTGATCAACCAGCCTGTTGCTGTGCCAGTACCATGCTGTTTTAAATACAATTGCTTTATAGTACAGTTTGAGATCAGGTATGGAGATTCCTCTGGAGCACCTTTTATTGTACAAGATTGTTTTAGCTATTCTGGGTTTTTTGGTTTTCCATATGAAGTTCAGAATTGAACTTTCAATGTCTTTAAAAAATTGTGTAGGTATTTTGATAGGGATTGCATTGAATCTGTAGATTGCTTTTGGTAGGATGGCCATTTTTACTATGTTAATTCTCCCGATCCATGAGCAAGGAAGATCATGCCATCTTCTCAGGTCATCTTCAATCTCTTTCTTCAGAGTGTTGAAATTTCTTTCATACAAGTCCTTCACTTGCTTAGTTAGGGTAACTCCTAGATATTTTATATTGCTTGTGGCTAATGTGAAGGGTGTGGTTTTCCTAATTTCTTCCTCTGCAAGCTTGTCATTTGTGTATAGGAAGGCTACAGTCTTTTTTGAGTTAATTGTATATCAAGCTAATTTGCTGAAGGTGTTTATCAGCTTTAGGAGTTCTCTGGTGGAGTTTTGAGGGTCACTTATGTACACTATCATATCATCTGCAAATAGGGATAATTTGACTTCCTCCTTTCCCATTTGGATACCCTTGATCTCCTTTTGTTGTCTTATTGCTCTGGCTAGAACTTCGAGTACTATATTGAAGAGATATGGAGAGAGTGGGCAGCCTTGCCTTGTTCCCGATTTTAGAGGAATTTCCTTGAGTATCTCACCATTTACTTTGATTTTGGCTATTGGCTTGCTGTATATAGCCTTTATTATGTTGAGGAAAGTGCCTTGTATCCCCGATCTCTCTAAAACTTTAAACATGAATGGGTGTTGGATTTTATCAAATGCTTTCTCTGCATCTAAAGAGATGATCATGTGGTTTTTTATTTTCAATTTGTTTATCTGGTGGATTACATTGATGGATTTCCGTATATTAAACCATCCCTGCATGCCTGGAATGAAGCCTACTTGGTCATGATGAATGATATCTTTGATGTGTTCTTGTATTCGTTTTGCAAGTATTTTATTTAGTATTTTTGCATCGATGTTCATAAGAGAAATTGGTCTGAAATTCTCTTTCTTTGTTGAGTCTTTGTGAGGTTTAGGTATCAATGAGACTATGGCCTCATAGAATGAATTTGGTAATGTTCCATCCATTTCTATCTTTTGGAGTAGCTTGAATAGTATCGGTATTAGCTTGCCCTTGAAGGTCAGGTAGAATTCTGCACTGAAACCATCTGGCCCTGGGCTTTTTTTTTTTTTTTTTTTGGTTGGGAGACTATCAATGATTGCTTCTATTTCAGTAGGGGAAATGGGACTATTTATCTTGTTTATCTGTTCTTCACTCAACTTTGGCAAGTGAAATTGATCAAGAAAATTGTCCATTTCCCTTAGATTTTCAAATTTTGTGGCATATATGCGTTCAAAGTAGGATCTTATGATTCTTTGTATTTCTTCTTTGTCTGTTGTTATGTCTCCCTTTTCATTTCTGATTTTGTTGATTTCAATACTGTCTCTCTGCCTTTTAGTTAGTTTGGCTAATGGTCTGTCTATCTTGTTGATTTTTCTCAAAGAACCAGCTCTTGGTTTTGTTGATTCTTTGGACTGTTTTCTTAGTTTCTAATTTGTTAAATTTAGCCCTGAGTTTGATTATTTCCAGACGTCTACTCCTCTTGGGTGTTTCTGCTTCTTTTTCTTCTAGGGCTTCCAGTTGTGTCGTTAAGATGCTTATGTGCGATGTTTCCAATTTCTTTTTAAAGGCACTTAGTGCTATGAATTTTCCTCTTAGCACTGCTTTCAATGTATCCCACAAATTTGGGGATGTTGTTCCTTCATTTTCATTGAATTTCAGAAACTCCTTGATTTCTTTATTTATTTCTTCCCTGACCCAGGTGTCATTTAGCAGAGAGTTGTTTAGTTTCCATGTACGTGTAGGCTTTTTATTTCTGCTGCTGTTGAATTGCAGCCTCAGAGCATGGTGATCTGATAGGATAAAAAGCATTATTTCAATCCTCTTGTATCTATTGAGGCTTGCTTTGTGACCTACGATGTGTTCAATTTTGGAGAAGGTTCCATGGGGTGCAGAGAAGAAGGTATATTCTTTCTTGTTTGGGTGAAAGGTTCTATAGATATCTGTTAGATCCATTTGACCCATGGCATTGGTTAATGATGTTATTTCTTGGCTTAGCTTCTGTTTCAATGACTTATCCTTCAGTGAGAGTGGGGTGTTGAAGTCTCCCACTATTATTGTGTGGGGATCGATGTGTGGTTTAAGCTTTTTTAGCAGATCTTTTACAAATGTGGGTGCCCTTGTATTGGGAGCATAGATGTTCAGAATTGTGATGTCATCTTGGTTGACTTTACCTTTGATGAGTAGGAAGTGTTCTTCCTCATCCCTTTTGATTAATTTTGGTTGAAAGTCTATTTTGTTCGATACTAAAATGGCTATGCCTGCTTGCTTCTTGTGACCATTTGCTTGGAATATTTTTTTCCAACCTTTTACCCTGAGGTAATGCCTATCGTTATGGGTGAGATGTGTTTCTTGAATGCAGAAGAATGTTGGATCTTGTTTATGCACCCATTCAGTTAGTCTGTGTCTTTTTATTGGAGAATTGAGACCATTGATGTTGAGAGATATTAATGACCAGTGACTGTTAAGAGTCTTAATTTTGATGTTGTTTCCAGTCGAGTGTTTGTGTAGTTGTGTTTTTGCCACGGTATAATTTTCTATTTCCTGAGTAGTTATGGTTGTAGCTTGACCCTTTGGGATGGAGTTTTCCTTCTAGTACCTTCTGTAAAGCTGGATTTGTGGATATGTACTGTTTGAATTTGTTTTTGTCATGGAATATTTTGTTTTCTCCATCAATGGTTATTGATAGTTTTGCTGGGTAAAGTAGTCTGGCCTGGCATCTGTGGTCTCTTAGGGTTTGCAGGGTCTCTGTCCAGGCCCTTCTGGCTTTTATGGTCCCTGCTGAGAAGTCGGGTGTAATTCTGATAGGTTTGCCATTAAATGTTATTTGGCCCTTTTCCCTTGCAGCTTTTAATATTTTTTCTTTGTTCTGTATGTTTTGTGTTTTGATTATTATGTGACAGGTAGGTTTTCTTTTCTGGTCAATTCTATTTGGTGTTCTGTAGGCCTCTTTTATGTTTATAGGCATCTCTTTCTTTAGATTGGGGAAATTTTCTTCTATGATTTTGTTGAGAATAGTTCCTGGGCCTTGGAGTCTGATATCTTCTCTTTCTTCAATGCTTATTATCCTCAGATTTCTTCTTTTCATGGTGTCCTTAATCTCTTGGATGTTTTGTGTCAGGAGTTTTTCAGATTTGGCATTTTCTTTAATGGTTGCTTCAATATCTGTGATTGTATCTTCTAGACCTGAGATTCGTTCTTCCATCTCTTGGATTCTGTTAGAAAAGCTCACCTCTGTGTTGCTTGCCTTCTTCTCTGAGGTCTCATGTTCTTGTTTTTCTTCTGTCTGTGTGTTTATCATTGAATCCATTTTCATTTTCAGATCTTGAACTGATTTTTTTATTTCTTTCATCTGATTGTTTGTATATTCCCGAGTTTCTTCCATTGCCTCTTTATAGGTCTTCAGAGCTTGAACCGTTTTATTTATTTATTTCATCTGGTTGCATTTTCCTGAAAAATTTCCAGTTCCACTCTATGTGCTTCTTTTATGTCTCTCACCTGTTTGGCTGCGTCTTCCTGCATTTGATTACGAATTTTATTTGTTTCCTCCATTATCATCCTCATTACTAAGGATTTGAGGTCATTTTCTTGTATTTCTATTGTATTTGAGTTCTCTGGGTTGTTTTCTTTGGGATAGCTGGAAACTGGAGACGCCATGTTGTTTTGGGGTTTTGTTTTGCGTATGCTTTTACGCTGTCCTTCAGACATCTTGCCGTCTTTGTTCTCGTTGGGTAGCTTCCAGAGTTGGATGGAGGGAGTCTGATGATAGATTCACTTGTTTTCTCATGATTTCCCTAGGCTGGAAGCTCTAATGCTTCACTGGTGTGGATGGAAGGAGGTTAGCCCTGTCGTTTTGGACTCTCACAACCAGTGATCCTCAGCTCCCCTGTGCTGTGGGTCTTGCGATCGTTCTGGGTCTCTGAATGAACATTGGGCCAGGCCAAGGTATCCACAGCCTTCTGTGTCCCCTGCCAAGTCCAGCCAGGGACACTGGGCCCGAACCACGGGCCGAACTCAGCTAGATTCTCAGGGCCTGAACCGTCTGCTGAGCTCAGCTAGGGATTCTGGGCCCAAAATGCACACAGGATCCAGCCAGAATTTTTAGGCTGGGACTGCGCACCAAGCTCAGCTAGGGGCTTTTGGCCCAAAGTGCGTGCTGTGGTCAATTATTGACTCAGGGCCCGAACTGTCCACCAAGCTCAGCCAGGAATTCTGGATTCAAACTGCACATTGTGTCCAACCAGAGTCTTAGAGCCGGGACTGTGCCTAAAGCTCAGCTAGAGTCACTGGGCCCAATCTGTCTGACAAGCACAGTTAGGGACTCTGGCCCCAAACTGCCCGCCAAGCTCCACCTGAGTCTCCGGGGCTGAATTGTGCACTGAGCTCAGCCAGGGACTCTGGACTCACCCTGCGCACTGAGTTCAGCCCCAGATTCCAGGCCTAAACTGCGTGGATAGTCCAGCCAGAGTCTTAGGGCCATCGAGCCTGTGCACACAGCTCAGCTAGAGTCTCTGGGCCCAATCTGCCTGGCAAGTCCAGCTAGGGCCTCTGGGCTGAATCTGCGTGCTGACCTCAGCCTACGTCAGTGCCCCAGAACTGCCCGCTGAGCTGAGCTAGTGTCTGGGGCAGAACTGCTTGCTGAGCCGAGTCAGAGCCTCCAGTGGAACTGAGCGCTCTGCCCAGCCTGCGTCACAGCAGGAGAACCTCAGCTGCACTGAGCTAGCGCCTCCGGTGGAACTGAGCACTCTGCCCAGCCTGCGCCACAGCAGGAGAACTGCGGCTGCGCTGAGCTAGGGCCTCTGGTGGAGCTAAGCACTCCGCCCTGCCTGCGTCACAGCAGGAGAGCTGTGGCTGCTCTGAGCTAGTGCCCTGGGCAGAATTGCTTGCTGAGCTGAGCCAGCATCTCCACAGCACTGCGCACTGAGTTGAACCCGGTACTCTGGGGCTGAACTATCCGCCGAGTCCAGTCTGGGTCCCAAGGCACCACGCGACCCAAATCCTGCCCAGAGTCCCCTCTCCCACAGCAACTCCTACCGGCCACCACATCAATCGCCTCCACCAGAAGGCTCTGAGCTGCAAACCTCAGCCACCGCCACTGCTGACGCTGGTGTTGCTGCCTCTGCTGCTGCTGCTCTAATCCGAGAAAATCTGTGCTCCTCCCGTGTGCAGGGGCACGCAGGTCCTCCAGACCCTGGTGCCTTCAAACCGTGGAGCACTTCCGCTGCCGAGGTGTGGGGAACCTCAGTGTTCCTGGCTCAGAAATCTGTGCAATTCTCTGAATTGTTCACTGGAGCCTCCAAACACAGTCCACACTGCTCACCGCCGTCTTGGATCTCCTCATGTGCTGTTTCTAAATTATCTGTTGGGCCTATTAATGTTTATCATCAGGTATATAATTATTACTTCAATATATCCCGCTAGCAATCAATCAAGACACAGACACGTGATATATTTGAAAATAGCCTAGTTAACCTGGAGCAGGGCAGACATTAATCCCCTAAACTACTTCCCACAGTGAGGCAGGTATAGGATCTCTGCCTCAATCCCATACCATCTACTTCTAATAATGTCTATCAAGCTACCTCCCATCCTTAATCCCAAATACTTGCTAATGTTCTTCATCTGGGCCAAATCTCCATCCACACCAGCCATGTATTTCTCTTCCATCTAACTCATAGCGGCCTTCTCCTCCTCCTTTCTCTTCCAGGTCTTTCTCCTTTTTTTCTTCTTCCCAGGATCCTCTCTGTCTCCTTAAGCCCAGGAACCTTAGCCACGCCTATCTCATTTGCCCTGCCCAGGTGAATGGCCTTTTATTGGTCAAAAGGTGGGTCACAGAGACAGCAAGCAGTAGCTAGCATCAAAATACATCAGACCATGGAAAGTGATTTTACCCATGGAGTCATCTTCCTGATCCTCTGTCTTTTAAAGTTCTTCTTTCCTCCTGCCATTAATTTGTTGAAGAACCCAAGAGTTGACTGATTAAATTACTCAAGTCTGTATTTTGCTCTTTGAGTCCTAGTAAGATTCTATACTTACCTCCCATATGTACCATCAGAACTTGGATGTGGAGCTGTGCTGTCCAATATGGTTGCCAGTCACTACAGGGAGCCAATGAATACTGGAAATAGTTCTAATTGACATGAACTGTAAATATAAAATTCACACTAAATGTGAAGATGTATTATTAAAAGGATATGTAATATCTAAATAGTTTTATATTGACTTAAAGTTGTATTTTGGTATATTTTATTAAACTTATTAAAAGTAGGCTGTGGTGATGGTTTAGTAAAGTGTTTGCTGTGCAGACACGAAGGTCAGAGTTCACATTCTAGGCACATAAAATGCTGAGTGCAAGAGCATGCCCCTGTAATCCTAGACCAGAAAGACAGAGACAAAAGGATTCCCGGGGCTTGCTGGCCAGCTAGTGTAAGCACATCCGTGAACTCCAGGTGCAGTTACCCTGTCTCAAAAAATAAGATGGAGAGGGAGTAGAGAAGACAACTATGCCAGCCTCTGGCCTTCATGTGCACACACCCCACGAAACACAAATTTACTAAGATAATTTTTTGGTTTTTTTCTAATTATCTATAATATCTGCATTATATATCTGTTGGGTAACATTGTTTGAGAGATATAATCAGATTCCAAGATAACTTGATTTTATTATATTCTACATGTTTGCCTCGCAAGTGGCAGCATGTTTTGTTAGAGGCACGCAGTGCCTGGCTTTTCTTGTGATGTCAGCAGTGACTGAGACGCTATTCCTAGATACCATTATTGGTTGGTTTGCAAAATGAGTTCTAATGTAATCACTGCTTACCCATTTATCAGTGGAGAAATACAAAGAGAAACATCTCTTTGTCACTACCTACCTGCACAGGTTATGTAGGAAAGGTGGGATTAATGATCCCATGTTTCTGCTACTGGTTGCTGCAGCCGTTACTGCAGCTGCTTCTGCCTCTGTTTCTCTTCCTCTTCCTTCTTTTTCTTTTTAAAGAATGTATTTATTATAATTTATTCAGATTACATCCCACTTGTTATCCTCTCACTTGTATCTTCCCATTCCCACCCTTTCTCCCTCTTCCGCCCTACTCCCCTCTCCTAGACCTCTGGCAGGGGAAGCCCTCCTCCTTCACCATCTGACCACAGCCTATCAGGTCTCATCCAGAGAGCCTGCATCCTCTTCCTCTTGTGTGTCCACATGGTTTCCCCTGGTCTCCCTGCCAAGGGGAGGTGATCAAATCAGGAGCATCAGAGTTCATGACAGAGACAGTCCCCACTCTCCTGCTCCCACAACCGTGGAGAATGAGCTGCCCATTGGCTATATCTGAATAGGGGTTCTCTGCATGCATTGTTCTAGGTTGATGCAACAGTGTGTGCAGGCCCCCCTGGGTCCAGATCCGCCAGTCTTGATGGTCTCCTTGTAGGGGTCCAAACCCTCTGGGTCCTTCTATTCCCCCATTCTTCCATACCACTATCATAGTTCCGCCCAGAGACCAGCAGCAAGTCCCAGCATCTGTCCTGATCCCTCGCTGGGTGGAGTGTCTCAGAGGACATCTATATTGGGTTAATAAATGCTTATAAGTGAGTATATACCATGCGTGTCTTTCTGGGTCTGGGTTACCTCACTTAAGATGATCATTTCTAGTTCCATCCATTTGCCTGCAAATTTCAAAATTTCCTTGTTTTTAATGGCTGAGTAGTATTCCATTGTGTAAATGTACGACAGTTTCTTTATCCATTCTTCAGTTGAGGGACATCTAGGTTGTTTCCAGATTCTGGCTATTATGAATAAAGCTGCTATGAACACAGTTGAGCAAATGTCCTTGTATGGTGAAGCATCTTTCGGGTATACGTCCAGGAGTGGTATAGCTCCTCTTGAGGTAGTACTATTCCCAGTTTTCTGAAAAAGCATCAGATTGACTTCCAAAGTGGTTGTACAAGCTTGCATTCCCACCAGCAATAGAGGAGTGTCCCCTTTCTCCATATCCTCACCAGCATGTGCTGTCACTTGAATTTTTTTATCTTAGCCATTCTGGTAGGTGTAAGATGGAATCTCAGATTCATTTTGGTTGCATTTCCCTGATAACTAAGGATGTAAAACATTTCTTTAAGTGTTTCTCGGCCATTCGATGTTCCTCTATTGAGAATTCTCTGTTTAGTTCCATACCCAATTTTTTAATTGGATAATTTGGTTTGGTGGTGTTTAATTTCTTGGGTTCTTTATATATTTTGGATATTAGCCCTTTGTCAGATGTAGGGTTGGTGAAGATCTTTTTCCAGTCTGTAGGCTGTTGCTTTGTTCTATTGACAGTGTCCTTTGCCTTAGAGATTTTCAGTTTTATGAGGTCCCATTTATTAATTGTTGATCTTAGAGCCTAAGTTATTGGTGTTCTGTTCAAGAAGTTGCCTCCTGTGCCAATGAGTTTAAGGCTCTTCCCCACTTTTTCTTCTAAAAGATTTAGTGTCTCTGGTTTTATGTTGAGTTCTTTAATCCACCTGGACTTTAGTTTTGTGCAGGGTGATAAATATGGATCTATTTGCATTTTTCTACATGTAGACATCCAGTTAGATCAACACCATTTGTTGAAGATGCTATCTTTTCCCCATTGTATGGTTTTGGCTTCTTTGTCAAAAATCAAGTGTCTGGGTCTTCAATTTGATTCCACTGGTCAACCAGCCTATTTCTATGCCAGTACCATGCTGTTTTATTACTGTTGATCTAGAGTACAGCTTGAGATGAGGGATGGATATTTCTCCAGAAGATTTTTTATTGTACATGATTATTTTGGCTATTATGGGTTTGTTTTTCCATATGAACTTGAAAATTTATCTTTGAAGGTCTGTAAAGAATTGTGTAGGTATTTTGATAGGAACTGCATTGAATCTGTAGACTGCTTTTGGTAAGATGGCCATTTTTACTATGTTGATCCTCCCGATCCATGAGCATGAGAGATCTTTCCATCTTCTGATATCTTCAATTTCTTTCTTCAGAGATTTGAAGTTTTGTTTCATATAAGTCTTTTACTTTCTTGGTTAGAGCTACACCAAGACGCTTTATATTTTTTGTGGCTATTGTGAAGAGTGCAGTTTCCCTAATTTCTTTTTTCAGTCTATTTGTCATTTGTGTACAGGAAGGCTACTGATTTCTTTTTAAAAAATTAACCTTGTATCCAGCCACTTTGTGGAAGGTGTTTTTCAATTGTAGGAGTTCTCTGGTGGAATTTTGGGTGTCAGTTATGTAAACTATCATGTTATCTGTGAATAGTGATGTTTTGACTTCCGCCTTTCTGAAGTGGATCCCTTTGATCTCCTTTTGTTGTCTTATTGCTCTAGCTAGAACTTCAAGTACTATATTGAAGAACTATGGAGAGAATGGGCAGCCTTGTCTAATCCCTGATTTTAGTGCAATTTCTTTGAGTTTCTCTCCATTTAATTTGATGTTGGCTATTGGCTTGCTATATATAGCCTTTATTGATTTGCCCAAGGCTTTAAATATGAAGCAGTGTTGGATTTTGTCAAATGCTTTTTTTTTTTTTTTTTTTTTTTTTTTTTTTTTTTTTTACATCTAAGGAGATGATCATGTGGGGTTTTCTTTTCCAGTTTGCTTATATGGTAGATTACATTGATGGATTTCCATATATTGAATCATCCCTGCATGCCTGGAATGAAGCCTACTTTGCTGCTTCTTCTTTCTTCTTTTCTTCCTTTTCTACTTCCTTCTCCTTTTCCTTCTCCTTCACAGGTCTTACAAAGTATACAAAAAAAAAAAAAATCAAAAATTTCTACGACAACAAATACCAAAGGCTTCAAGAGCAGTTGTATATGCAATACACTTAGAAACAGGCTTCCTGACCAGACAGGGACATGAGATAGAGAAGGGGGGTAAGGTGAGCAGAGGGAGAGCACTGTGGTATGACATGAGGAGGGGAAGAGGCAGGGAGGGGTCTTTTCCTAGCATGAGCCTACAGGTAGGAGCTAGAGTGGGCAAGCTAGTAATGCTGGTGCAGGTGGTAGGAGATAGCTGGGACTGTCTACCTGTCCAGCTGCTAATGACTGCTCTTTGGGTATCAGCAAAAAAAGAGGGTTCAGGATAGAGATGCAGGGCAGCTGGGTCAACAGGCCAAAGGAAGAAGGTAATCACTCTGGAGTCTGCTATGGAGATGTTCACACCTTCTGCTCATCTTCTCCTCTGGCTGGTCCTGTCCACCCCACCAACCTCAACATGCCCACAAGACTCAAGAGCAGGTTCATAAGCAGGGGCCTTCTAGCTTCTCTTGAGCAAATAGGACAAGAGATCCTACTTGGCTCTTGCTCTTCCTGGGCCAGCTGGCTAGGAGGCAGCATTCACTAGGAGGGTGGAAGCAGCCTGTTCCAGAGAGGCCAGGAGGCCAGTGGTGAGGGCCTGGCTAATGCTGAGGATAGAGCACGTGCATGCACTCTGGGCAGAGGTACAGGGTGATCACAGGTTCTGGCAGCACTGAAGTTTGTTGAATGTCTGTCTATGGTAGGTGGCATGTTGATGTTTCCCATGCTGTTGCCAGGAAACTCATATTGGGCCACATAGTGTTTTATACAGCACGGCTGATTTCTGTGATGATGTTCTTGAATGCTTTGTCTGTACTGGTATAACCCAAGGCTGGCATCTCTATGGAGAACAGGTTGCTCCTTTCTGCAAAGGCATAGGTTTTGTCAGTGGGCACAGCCTGCAGGTAGTGCAGGTCACTCTTGTTGCCCATAAGCATGATGACAGTGTTGCCGTCTGAATGGTCCCACAGCTCCTTCATCCACATTCTCATGTGCCATGTGCTTGGCTGTGCCATATACCAGCAGTGCTGACAGTGTCCCCTGTCTGAGCCTTGATGGTCTTGCCATCCACCCAAAATGCTTCTTCACTAGGCTAATTCCATGCCAGTGATGCTCTTCCTCTCTAGGTTCAACTTGTTGCAGGTAAAGCATGACAACAGGTGGCTTTTGCCTGTATTCAAGTCCCAGGAGAACACCACTTTGAGTAGGTAGTCATATTCATGAGTCTGGCTCACTCTTTGTCCTCTGAACCAGTTTTATTATCCCCCTGATAACCAAAGGTTATGAGTTCATTTTCTTAGTCATGATAAATGAATCCATAGATTTAAACATACAAGGTGTATTTGCTTTTGTTTAGTTTTAATAATGTGTCTGTGTGTTACTGTGTAGGTATGTGCTCATTAGTGTAAGCACCTGTGAAGGCCAGCAGGTGGTGATGGATTCCCTGGAGTTAAACTCATGGGTGGTTGTGAGCCCTGCTCCCTCCATGGGGGTGCTGAGAATTGGTCTTTTATCCTCTGCAAGAGCAGTAAGCACTTTAAAAAAAATATTTATTTATTTATTATGTATACAACATTCTGCCTGTAGGTCAGAAGAAGGCACCAGATCTCATTATAGATGGTTGTGAGCCACCTTGTGGTTACTGGGAATTGAACTCAGGACCTTTGGAAGAGCAGTCAATGCTCTTAACCTCTGAGCCATCTCTCCAGCCCCCACAGTAAGCACTCTTGAATGATCTTTCTAACCCTAGGATGGTTCAGGTCATCACCATTACTGTTTGTTGTGCTAAAAAAAAAAAAAATGGCCCCATTTGGCAATGGTAGTCATTTCAAGTTAGCTCTTGAGTCCAACCCTGCTGATCTCTGTTATTTTTAATCTCTGTTGCATCACTATGGTGGTGTTATCATCTTTGTGTTCAGATACTGACAATTTAAAAGCCTTTTCATGTGTTTATATGTGTAGATTTTCATGGGTTTATGTACATCATGGCCTGGAGGCCAGACAGCATCAGATACTTCTCGAACTGGAGTTACAGGCAGTTGTAGGTGCTGGGGCCCCCGAACCTGTAAGAGCAGTTGGTGCTTTTAACCACTGAGCCATGTCTCCAGCCCCAGCTACTGGCAATTGTCTTCATGTTTTGTTTCCTGATCAGTATGTAACTGTGCATCCTGTGGATGTATGGACATGTACATGTGTGGGAAGAATGTGCACATGCATATGCACATGTGGAAGCCAGAGGTCAACACTGTGCATCATTCCTCAGAGCGATCCACCCTATTGATTTATTTTTTGAGTTAGCATCTCTCATTAGACCCCAGGCTTGTAGGATACCAGCCTGAAGGGCCTGGCTGCCTACTTCTTGTATGGTACTGGGTACCAGACTCAGGTCCTCACACTTGTAAAACAAATACTATATTGACTGAGCCATCACCCCAGCTTTTGGCCAACAATTTTTAAATAATCTTTTCATACAAAATAGTTTTGTTTCAAGGATTTTTTTCTGTTTTCTGAGTTCTGTTTCTAACTATTACTTTTATTCTAGTATGAGCTGAAAGATGAGTTCATCTTTCTAATATAAACATTTCATGTTAAACATTAAGCTTTGCTTTAGCCGTGTCTTATACGTACTGACATTTTTATTTTCATTTGCATTCTTTCAGTTCAAAATGTTTCTAATTTCCCGTGAAACTTCCTCGGCTCCTAACTTATTCAGGTGCACGCTGTTTAACTTTGAGGTACTTGGCATTTCCCATGTTTTTCTGTTACTGATTTCTCATTTAATTCTAAAATGGACCAAGAATACACTCTATGTAATTCCAATTATTTTAAATTTATCCTGTTTTGTGGCCATAAGTACGGTGTTTCTTGGCAAATGTCTTATGTGCCCCTGGTTCTTGTTAGGATTGTCCTCTAAGTATCGCATGGGTTACCATGTTTCTCGGGTCTTCTGTGCCCTCGCTAAGTTTTTTTTTTTTTTTTCTCCTATCACTTACTGGGAGAGGTGCATAGCGCTCATCAAGCATAATTGTGGATTTGTCTGCCTCTCCTTTTGGTTCTGTTGCGTTTTGCTTCCTGTGTCTCGGCACTCTATTGTTGGTTGCACCACATCTAGGACTGTTAGGTGGCTGTAGCGTTACACTGCCAGTAACTGCGCAGTACAGGAGCCTGCTCTGCCTGTCATTAATATCCGTAGTCTATTTTTTAAAAAATATTTTTAATTTTTTACATATACATTTATATTACTACACATATATAAGATAAACTACACACAGCAAGAAGAACCACAAAACAATCAGGAACTATATAAATGTTACATTCATAGTGCTTTGGCTATTTGTATTTGGCAACCTTGAAGAAAACATCTTTCCTATCTTGGTGCATCTAAAATTCTGAGTGTAAATCAATATCTATCATATCTCATCTCTATCAACTTAAAACATCTATCTAGACCTAAAAACATCTTAACCCCTAAACAACTAAGCTTAACTATAAAACTAAACTATCTGGTCTTAACTCTATCACAGACTTGAGAAAGAATAAAATTAATTACTTGAGTAAATAGGAAGTGCAGATTAGCAGCTTCCAACTTGAAAAAAAAATTACACAGACAGGATAGTAAATTATACAAGCTAATTGTTAGTTGATCAAACCATGGTCATGTCAATTACTAGTCTATGGTGTTTTTTTTTTTGTTTTGTTTTTTTTTAATGTTGTTGCTTTGGTTTTTTGAGACGGGTTTCTCTGTGTAGCCTTAGCTGTCCTGGACTCTCTTTGTAGACCAGGCTGGCTCAAGCTCACAGTGATCCACCTGCCTCTGCCTCCCAAATGTTGGGATTAAAGGCATGAGCCACCATGTCCAGCACTTATTAGTCTAATTTTTTTACTAATCTATTTTTATCACATGACTATACACCCTAGGTGTAACAGATAGACATGATTCTATTGATAGATAAGGTAAAATAATTAGATAAGGTCTTCAAAAACCTCAGAATCCTACAGAACATGGCATTTAAAGATGCTTTTATTGTTTTAAATATTCTTTGACAATAAGACAGGTTAACTCCTGGCAGCACTCAGCCTTCCTCAAAGAAGATGATGAGCATCATTGAACCTCCTTATGGAGATGGCTTCAAATGTGGCAAATCGGACACTGGGCAAAATGTCCTCGTTTTGGTTACAGAATCCTGCCTAAAATTAGGCAAGCTTTGGATGCAGGCAGAGTATACAGCCAAACTCTGCCAAGACAAGGTAAGCAAGTCCTCAATAGTTGCTACCTCACAAATATGTCTGTCAGATATATTGGACCAGAAGGCTGAAGATGATGCTCCAACGTTATAGAGAGTTTTGGGTGACTGTTCAGGCAGCAAACTCACTCTATTTTTAAGCATGTATTTGAATGATATTGCTTTTCCCACCATTTTATTTTTTTTCACCTAGCCTTTCATCTTTCCATGTATTGGTCAAAGTCAAAATTATAACAAATTTGTTTTAAAGATCTAATTGGCTGTTTTTTGTGTGTTTTGGTTTTGGTTTTGGTTTTTCGAGACAGGGTTTCTCTGTGTAGCCTTAGCTGTCCTAGACTTGCTTTGTAGACCAGGCTGGCCTCAAACTCACAGCAATCTGCCTGCCTCTGCTTCCTGAGTGCTAGGATCAAAGGCGTGTGCCACCATGGCCGGCCTGGCTGTTTGTTTTTTAATTAGTGATTGTAGAACTCTGCAACATCACATTCTGTTAAGTAGAATGGGTGATCCCTGCCACTGAGTGGAAGAGCTGGTTCCATAGGTAGCAAAGGGCCATAGAAAGCTGAAACGGAAATGGAGCCCAGTAGGTGGCTTGGTGTCAGGCTAGTTAGGGTTGGAGCAGAGACCTTATTTATTGTGCTTGCTCTGATGCACAGAGCCCTTCCTGATTGGTTGCTTTCAATCTCTAGTTCTGCTTTTCTTTAAGCTTGTTCCTTTGTTTTTAACTCTGGACTTGCCTGTTTTGTCATTCTGTTTAATTAACTAGGACTTTGTGTAAATGGTTTGTAGAAGTTTGGTTCAAATCCAAACAACTGAAATAAACACAACACTTATCTACTTTCTGTCTCTATAAATTTGACTGCTCTCTTTATTTTTATTTTTATTTTATTTACTTTTTGCCATATAGCCCTGACAAGTCTGGAATTTACTATGTAGTCCATGTTGGCCTTGAACTCACATCTTCCTTTCTAAACCTCCTGAGTCCTGGGATTAAAGCTATGTGCCTCCATGCCCAGCTTAAATGTGGCTCTTCTTGGTCTCTCGTATAGCAGGATTTTGTCTTCCTCATTTCTCTCAGCCTTATGTCCTCAAGGTTTATCCCCGATGTAGCACCCCTCAGGATTTCCTCTCTTTTAAAGTCTAAGAATATCCTATTTTATGTAATACTCTACAATCTGTTTATGTGCCCATCCTTCAATGGACATGTGGCTGCTTCTGTCTTTGGCCATTGCAGATAATGCTAAGAATATTCCGTGAAGTCCCTGCTTTCCATTCTTTTATGGATATGTCCAAAAGTAGAATAGCTGGATCAGATGGTATTTCCATTTTTAATTTTGTGGGGAATTACCATACTGTTTTCCTCGGCTGTAGAGCCATTTTTATTCCCACAGAAAGTGCACAGAGTTTTAATTTCCCCACAACCTCACTGATGTTTGTTATTTTCTGGGGTTTTGGGGGCTGGGGGTGGGATAGAAGAGGAAGGGATGAAGCAGCCATGGGTATGATCTGGAATTTACAGTTAAAATAATTAAGCATATGTTTGAATATTACTATATTGTTTTATTATGCTTTCTACTTGTCTCCTTTTTTTTATTCTGCTTGACTCTTTCGGGTTATTTAAATCGCTTTGCTATATTATATTTTAATTTCTTAAGTTTCTGGCTGTGTCTGGAAAATTTGTGGGGGTTTCTTTGACACTTTTTATTGTTTTCACAACCTACCTAAAATTAATATTTTCCCACCTTATACAAAATATAGAACTCTTCAATCCATATGCAATAGTTGTCATATGAATTGTATTTACGTACGTTGAAAACTCCATTAGACAATGTTTCTCTTTCAAGTGTCACAGAAACTTTTAGGAACTTGAGGGTAAAATTAATTTGTCATGTTTAAACAGACATTTGTTTTTCTTTCAGTACTGTAGTCCCACATTTCCTTATTTCTTCTAAAGAATTTCCTTTAGGACCAGTGAGATAGAACAGCAGGTAAAGGCACTTGTCACCGAGCCTGATGACCTGAGTTTGATCCATGGATCCCATATGGTGGAGAGAGAGAACTGAGTACTGTATGGTGTGTGTGTGTGTGTGTGTGTGTGTGTGTGTGAATGTATGCATGGTGAGTGTGTGTGTATGTATGCATGGTGTGTGTGTGCATGTATGTGTGTGTGTGCATGTATGCATGGTGTGTGTGGGTGTGTATGTGTGCATGTATGCATGGTGTGTGTGTGCGTGTATGTGTGTGTGTGCATGTATGCATGGTGTGTGTGGGTGTGTATGTGTGCATGTATGCATGGTGAGTGTGTGTGTGTATGTATGCATGGTATGTGTGTGCGTGTATGTGTGTGTGTGCATGTATGCATGATGTGTGTGTGCGTGTATGTGTGTGTGTGCATGTATGCATGGTGAGTGTGTGTGTTGTGTGTATGTGAATGTGTATGAACAAGCAAGCACACACACGGAAAAAAATGAATAAATAAATAAATATAATTTCAAGACTTTCTCCAGGATTTCTTGAAGCAAGTCTAGTAAGGGCAAATTCTTAGTTTCCCTTCACCAGAGAGTCTGTTTCTGAAGGAAACATTCATTAGGTGGAGATTTGGGGTTGACAGTTGTGTTCTTTCAGCATTTTCAAATGTTCAGGGCCTTACAGACCCCATGGCTTCTGATAAGAAATACGCCGTGTTAATCAAGCTCAGAAGCCAAAACAGAACGTTGTTTAGAGTCTTGGGAATTGCAGTTTGAGAACTACAGCTTCAGAAAGGTCTGAGTGAGTACGCCACGGAAGCTAGGGTGTGCAGGGCTTGGGACGGAAAGGCATGGAAGACAAAGGCCCTTTTGCAGGATGTTTGAAGAAGCAAAGTGATGGGTACAGGGAACACGGCACAGCAGATGCCCAGCCTTTGGACGTTGTTACCAGATACGCCTACAGTGTTCTACCTGAGCAATGTGCAGCAGCGTTACAAAAAAAAATTCTCATCACGATGTAAACTTACAGTTTTGTCCTGGGCTTCTGTCCATGAGCCATGGGTCAGATACACCTGTCAGGCCGGGTGCCACTAGATGTATTCCTTACTTTTATCCTTGTTGTAACCAAACAACTGAGGAAAAGTGAGAAAAGTTGTGTGTGTGTGTGTGTGTGTGTGTGTGTGTGTGTGTGTGTGTGTGTGTGTATCTTAACTCACAATCTAAAGACCTACAGTCCACCATGGTGAGAAAGTCGAATGTTGGGAGTGGCTCAGTCTTTGGTGCTACCAACAAAATGGAGAAAAGAAAATGTCAATACTCTGCCACCCTCTCTCCTTTCCTCTTTAGCTCACGGAATACCACACACATTCAGAAAGGGCCTCAGTTAAACCTCTCTACAAATGCCATCAACAGAAATGCCCAGTGATGTGCCCCATTGATATCATAGGTCTTTCTTAGTGCAGTCAAGCTGATCGCTAAGACTCTACTAGGGAAGAGAAGCATCTGTGATGGTTACTATGGGATGCTGATGGGTTCTGCAGTCTGGGTGGAGTTCCAAAGTCTATACCCACAGTCACGGCAGCAGCTTGAAATGTGTGTAACTCCCGATCCCTTAGTGCTTTCCTGAGGCCACTCTGAAGTGTTTTCTGTTTGGTTGGTTGGCTTTTTGGAAACAGGGTCTCAGGTAGACTAGGCTGGCCCCGAGCTTGCCTGGTCTGACCTTAAACTCCTGATCTCAGGACACACTCAGGCACACTCCTAGAATTGTAGGAGTATGCCCCATGCGTGCCTTTGAAATGTTCTTTCAGTGTTGATTTCCTTTGTCAAGTTGTCATTTGAATCGTGGTTTATATGTGATATATTGTTGTCTCTATTAAAGACTTCTTTCTTTACCTTGATATTTAAAAACAATTTTATTTAGTTTTGTTCAATCTGCCTTGGTATGAAGGTGTCAGAATCCCTGGAACTGACAGTTACAGTTATGAGCTGCCATGTGGGTGCTGGGAACTGAACCTGGGTACTTTGGAAGAGCAGACAGTGCTCTTAACAACTTAGCTATCTCCCTAGCCCCATTCACCTTGACTTTCAGGCATACTATCTGAGCATGAATTTCTTTGCGGTTATTCAGTTTGGAGTTTACTAATCTTTTGACCTATGAGTTTAGGT
This sequence comes from Acomys russatus, assembly GCF_903995435.1. Classification (NCBI taxonomy): domain Eukaryota; kingdom Metazoa; phylum Chordata; class Mammalia; order Rodentia; family Muridae; genus Acomys; species Acomys russatus. The sequence continues at coordinate 26,246,013 of NC_067137.1, forward strand.
ACTCTGATAGGTCTGGGATTTTTTTTCTTTTTTCCAGAGCTGAGGACCGAACCCAGGTCCTTGCGCTTGCTTGGCAAGTGCTCTACCATTGAGCTAAATCCCCAACCCCTGGTCTGGGATGATTTTACTCATCATTTCTTCCAATTCTTGGTCTGTGACAATATCTTTCTCATCTTCTCTTGGGGTTTCAGAGACATGGGAGTTGGACCTTTCAGCATTGCTCTGCAGGTTCCTCAGGATCTGTTTGTTTTTTATGAGATTATTTATATGTGTTTATCCACATGTATGTACATGGGTGTCCATGCCTATGTGCACATGCAGAGACCAGAAGAGGTATGAGGTGTCCTCTAACATTTCCTACTGATTTTTTTTTTTTTTTTTTTTTTTTGGTGTAGAGTCTCTCCCTGCACCTAGGGATCATGTTTTTTCCATTAGGCTGGAAGCCAGAAATCCACAGTGACCCCCTGACACTCAGCAAGTGCTCTAATTTTAACCACTGAGCTACATCTTCGGCCACTTTGTTAATTTTAATAAAATTTTTTTTCTATTCTTCAGTCTTGATGATTTTTATTCTTTTTTTTTTTTTTTTTTTAAATCATTTCAGCGCCAGGCGTGGTAGTGCATGCCTTTAATCCCAGCACCCGGGAGGCAGAGGCAGGTGGATGACTGTGAATTCGAGGCCAGCCTGGTCTACAAAGTGAGTCCAGAACAGCCACGGTTAACACAGAGAAACCCTGTCTTGAAAAACCAAAACCAAACCAAAACAACAACAACAACAAAAAAAAAAATCATTGCAGTTTCACTGCTGGTGTTTATCTGTGATCACCTTTTCTCCTGAGAGTTGCTTGATGTAGTCCTAGCCATTAAATGTCAAGTGAGCTTGGACTGTGTGCTGGGCATCTTGAATATGACCTGAGAAGTGCTGGGCTAGGCCAGGATCGTGTGGAGAAGGCTGACCACTTCTGTTTTGTTTTTAGCATTCAACCTGGCTACGTGCAGACCAGAAGCCCAAGCTGCTTTCTGTGCCTGTGTTTCTTTCCATCATCAAAGCCATGTTTTAATAGTGTGGAAGTGCTTTTATGTTTTGTCCCTTTGGTAAGCTGAAATGGCTCCCTGCGCATCCCCTTATGTGGTCGAGGGACACTGAAGACACGATGAGCACTAGACGGAGAGGTTATTGGGGGTTGTTGTAGGGGTCAGATGTAATTACAGGGGGGCTTTACTACATGGACACAGGAAAGTTATGTGGAGGCCTTCTCTTAGCTCCCAGACCCCAATTCAGACTAGCAATGACCAGAGCCATAAGGCAGTAAATGTACTATCATAAGCTGCAGGGTTGCTGCAAACTTTGAAGAGCAGCCACGTGCATACCCGGAAGGACCTGGGGGTGGTCAGCCTCAGAGTTTAGATCTAGAGCTGTGCTCCTTGGGTCCTGGCCAGCTCTTCACGTGTACAGAACGCTCAGTTTCTCTGTGGCCACTGCTGCTGTAAGGCCGCAAAGTTGTTCCTGGAACTCACCTGGCTTTGGGTCTGGGTAGTCTAGTGAGAGTTTCCCTTCTGGGGTTCTGGCTGTCACAAAGGCTGAGTCTGGAGGTACAGAATGCTGCCCCTCTTCTTCACTGCTGGGGTCACAGGCCTTCCTAGCCACACCAGGGTGTTTTTTGGTTTATTTTATGTGAGTGCCTGAGATTCAATTCAGACCCAATTTCCCCAGCTCGGAGCCTCCCCCTACCCCTGCACACCCCCTCCCCCGCCTTCCCTCCCTCCCTCAGCCTGAGAAGCTAAGCTTGGCTGTATAGAGCATGGTGTGGTGGGAAACACACCGGGTAGACGTGCAGGCTCAGCATAGCCACAGAGGCAAACAGGAAAGAATGAGGCATATCATCAAAGTGAAAATGCTTTCTTTCTGCAGCCCTGTAGCTCTCTTACCCAAAAGAAGCTGCAGGGGAGGCTGGGGCTTTTATTGTTAGGGCTGTGCTTTGTCTTCTGGCTCTGGCAGAAGGACTTGGGTGTGACAAGGCTAAGGTTAACATTCAAGGAGAGGGATGCAGTTCTGAGAAGCCAACTCAAGGCGTGGCTGCTAAAGTGGGAGACACTGGAAAGTGTCAAGAACCGAAGGCTATGGCCTGAAGAGGGAATACAGTGGCTGGGGGTGTGGCCGTGCTTATTCAGCGTGCATGGAACCCTGGGTTAGCACATGCCTGTGATCCCAGAACTAGGAGGTTAAACCAGAAGAACCGGAAGTTCAAAATCACCCTCACTGTATAATAAGTTAGAGGCCAGAACAAGATACACTGGACCTTGTCTCAACAACAAAATGCCAGCACATTAAGAGGGGCCACACACATACAGATGCCCTGGGAAGAGCCTGTGTCAAAGTGTGCTGCTTGTGATTTCACAGGAACAATGGATTCAGAGAAGAACGAAAGCAACGCCCAGTGACACACTGTTTAATATATTCGACCTAAATTACAAAATGCCCTGAGCTCCTAATTTCTCAAGCAGTGGTAAATCAGTAGCCATTGCTCTGAAATTGTTATGGTTGGAGTCCAAAAGCTACAGAGAAAAACACAGCCCCAAGAAACTTCGGGCTCCATTAAAACACACGAGCACCCAGCATCGTGTTTCACTGGCCACTATAGCACAGAACCTTTTCCAACATACTCACTGTGTCAAAAAAGTAAATTAAATTTTAGTATTTCTACACACTGTGTGAAGTTACTTTGTTTCTAGCATAAGTATTATATATTAGGAAATGCAAGAGCTTGACGTGGTAGCAGGGGCTGGTAATCTCAGTACTTGGGTGGTGGTGGCAGGGGCATCAGAAATTAAAGACCAGCTTTGGCTACATAGTATTTGGATGGCAGCCTGGGATGTATAGAGACCTGCCTTAAAAGGGGAGGGGGCGGGCAGTGATGGTGCACGCCTTTAATCCCAGCGCTCAGAGGCAGAAGCAGGTGGATCATTGTGAGTTCAAGGCCAGCCTGGTCTACAAAGTGAGTCCAGGACAGCCAAGGCTACACAGAGAAACCCTGTCTCATAAAACCAAAAAAGAAGAATATATAGCATTATACATAGTGTGTCACTGGAATAAAGGTTATTTGGAGTAGAGAGTCTCAAATTCTTCCATGCATTTAAAAGGGAGCATCAGATCATTTTGTCTGGTAGCTTTGCAATTTACCATACATCACTAAGGGTGTCAAATGATTATATTTAAAAGGAAACAATTGCCTATCACACAGTTAAATATCCATTCCAGATCATTGGTCACTGAACTGATTTCCACATTGATTGAACTAAGTTGTTCTCAGAAACAAAACAAAACAAACAAACAAAAAAAGAGTATTAGAAATTTTCATCCCCACAGTCTCCAGGTTTTATGGCCAGAGTTGGCTGTAACTTTGTCAGCTAACACAAATGTTCATGACAAGACAAGTTTGAAATAAAACATCTTTATGTTTTAACGTGGTATTTTAATGACATGCTAGAATTACTGTGAACACTTTTGAACTTAAATACAAGTGACTGAAGGAAAGGAGACTTAGCCTTGGCATGGGAATGAAGAGCTAGCAAGCGCTGTTTGGGCAGCCATGTGCTCAGGAAGGGGTCCGGAGTCCCCGGCAAGGCACAGGCTGACCTGCTGCAGTCGCAGAGTCTGGTGGGCTTACCTGAGGAGCCTCTGCAGGACTGTGCCAGGCTTCAGTTCCCATTCCATTCTTTTCCTACAGCCTCCTTTGTGCTGATTACTTCCTTCACCTCATTTAAGTGTGGAGATGCTGCCCTGGGCTGCCAAGGCAGCTGAGAGCAGGGATGAGATGCCATGTATGAGCATGTTACTGTGACCTACAGACCTTCACACCCTGCTCTACTGGTGCAGGCCAACAACTGTGGCTACTCAGGAGGTTGAGACAGGAGGGTTTTAAGTTCAAGGCCAGCCTGGGGACTTAATAAAATCTGTTTCAAAACAAAATGAGAGAGAGAGAGAGAGAGAGAGAGAGAGAGAGAGAGAGAGAGAGAGAGGAAAGAGAGAGGCAGAGAGATGGGGGCGGGGAAGGAGGAGGAGAGGAGAAAGGAGAGAGAGAGAAATGAACTGGGGATGCAACTCTTGAGTACTTGCCTAGCATGTGTAAAGCTTGCTTAGTCTCCAGTCTTGGAGGAAGAGGAAGAAAATAAGGAGGAATAGTAGGAATAGCAGTAGTAGTAGTAAGAATAAGAGGAAGAGGAGGAAGAGGAGGAGGAGGAAGAGGAGAAAGTAAAGACATTTACAGAGTCTTGGTAATGTACACGTGGCAATCTGTTTTCTTCTTCTTAGTTTCTCAGATAACTTTATTTTGAATTCTTTCTGATTTCTTTACTGCTTATGGTGGTCTACACACACACACACACACACACACACACACACACACACACACACACACACATACGTGCACGCACAGACAGAATTTCTTAGACTGAAACTCAGGGAAGCATTACTTTCTTTCTCTCATTAAAACAAAAGCACATGTGCAGGGATTGGGGATATAGTTCAGTGGCTTCACATGCAACCCTGGCTGCGATCTCCTAGCACTGCAGGAAAATAAAACAGAAAGAAAAAAGCCCATACGCATAGCACATCTACCTTTTTATTATAGAAGTAATTATATAGTTATATAAATTCTTAAAAAGAGAAAATAATATATGCTGAAATTCCATGAGCACAACGATAGGACTGCACACTTGGTCATTTTGTATGGACGTAAGAGTTTCTGAGGTAGCTCGGGGAGGAAGGAGGACCCTGGTCTCGGAGTTGTTAGAGCTAAGATCTCTAGGCAGTCTTTCGAAGGAGGTTCTTCTATGTACATTTACACACATGCATATATATCTTCCATAATAGCTGCGTATCTTGAGCTACAATCTTGTACAAATACGAATTTTCTTTGTTTTTTCTGTCTTTTGTGCCTGAATTGTGAGGCTCCAGGGCTCTGTGTGCTCAGAGTGGTGGCCAGCACATTGTTAGTGTCAATAAAGAAATACCAGTCATTCTCACACGCCTGGTAGAATAGCTGGCATTATCTCCCCAGAGTCCGTGTCATTTCTTCATGGCTGCTCCTCCATTGCACAGGTTCAGGCCGTCTTGCTGACCCTCTGCAGAACCCTCAGCACTAGGTCAGGACCCCATGCTCCCGCTCAGCACAGCTCCCCCTTTAGGTTTGGCGAGCTAACTTACTTGATAGCTACAAGATGTTAATCTCATTCCTTGTCAGGCTTTAGTGTTTAACTTTTTTGCTTTTGGATTCTGATTGACAACATTTTTTTTTTTTTTTTTTTTTTTTTTGGCTTTACATCTAACACCTATTTCTACTTAACTAACATTTTCCAATTGCATTATCTAGTCCCTTTAATGAAGATACTGTTTATCACACAGGCAATATAGATATTTTTCTTGATTTGGCCACTTCTTTTGAAGTTTTTTTTTTTTTTAAGAAGTTCACACACACTGTGAACTATCTTCTCATCATCTTTGTTAGCTCAAGCGGCTGTGCCTTGACAGCTCTCTTGGTGGGTCTCCTAATCTGGTGTACTCATCTGTCTTCTTATGGCAAAATGGAATTTGTTTAACACCCGCAGTTAGATATAAAACACAGAGACGCTTCATGGGCCACGAAACATGTTCCTTCATTTAAGTAAATGAAGCAGATGAGAATGGTGTTGACACACTGCTTTTTTATCGCAGGTTATTTATTGTTTTGGCTCCTCATGAGTGGCATCTTCTCCATCTTTCCTTGTGGGACTGATGTTCCTCTGAAATACTTACTGGACAGGTCTACGGCCCTCTCCTCTCAAGGTTTCAGCCTAGCTCTCAGGAGAGTCCCCCCCCCCTCCTCCTCTTATTCAGGTTTTGCTTTCAAAGCAACACTAGGTCTTGGTAAGACTTAGGGCTTAAGTGCATGGAGGCTTCATGTGGATGACTGTGCTGGAAAAATCTACCTTCTTTTCCTAAACTTCTTGATAGGGGCATTTCACATTCCAGGCCAAGTCACCTTGCCTAAGTGTCCTGGGCACAGCAACGTGGGTCTGTGTGACAGACTAGAGAGCCCTTCAGGCACAACTGAGAAAGTGGAGAGGTTACCCTGCCTGGATCTTAGCATGAAAATCACACTTGACTTTCTTCCTGGAGGAAGTGTCTTGTATCTCCTGCTAGGAGAAAATAAAGGGGAGGGGGCAGGCGCCAGGGCAGAAGTGAAGGGCTGAAAGCAAGCTGTGGAGCTTTCAGATGCTGGCCTGTGACAGGACAGCACAGGCGCTAAGGGAAGAGCCTGGGTCAATTCCATTCTGCTGCAAGTCCTTTCAACTTTTGACTTTCAGCTGTCCCTTACTGGAAGCTACTACTGTTCATCTGTCTCTGTCCCCTGGCGAAAGGGTCCTCTCTAGTCATCAAAACCTACATGGACATCTATAAGAGGACACACACTCTTGACGACCAAGAGGAAGAGCAGGCCTACCCAGGAGTGTAGTGTTCCTGGGGCAAAGACGATGGTGCACAAAGACATTGCATTGGCTTCCAAGTCTAGATCTATAAATATATTTATTATAATATAACAACTTAACAATAAACATATACTATATACAATACCATTACAGAGAACCCTGTTGTATATCATTCACAGAAATAGCCAGTTTTGCTCCAGTGTGATAGATGAGGAGAGAAACGGAATTTCAGTGTCATCCGCGGAGTCTGGTTGACCACTAACACCTCCCTTGGAGGCAGACGCACACCAATGCTCACATTCGCCCTGCCCCAGGCAGTTAGAAATTTTTTTGTGCTCCAGTCCTTGGGTTCACACTTGCACCCTGTTTGACATAAATACTTTAAATGACATACAATGTATGTAGTTTTGTGCTTATTACTTTTTTTAAAAAATAATAAATAATATTAAAAACTGCATAACGAAGCTCGGTATCTTGTCAAGTGGGAGCCACACTTGTAACGATAGAAGTTGATGCCCGTTGTCAGGACTGGAATTTTGTGTCATCCAATACTGAATGATGGAAAGCGTGTACTGTCTCTTTCTCTCTGTCAATGGTTCTTACCATGAAGTGATGGCGAGCTGACTTTCCAGGTAGAAAAATGAAGTGTATTTGGTACTAACTCCAACTAAACAGCACGGTGGCGGCGGCGGCAGCGGCAGCAGTGGCAGCCTTCTTCCTGCCCTGGAATGGAAACTGATGACCGGGTGAGGTTTGAGGGTCTAAGGACTAATGGGAAGGCCTTTCTCTTTTGAGCCTCGTTGGAACCTCTCCTGGCTTTCCTTTTTTCTCTCAGGTTACTATGCAACAAGGCAACAAGAAGAGTGGTCCTGCTTGTGCCCCTCAGGCTGTGGCTGTCATGGCTCATCTAAGAAGGCTGTCCCCATCCTGAGAGCTCTCGTGGCAGGTGCCTTGACTATATAGCTATAAATATCAAAAATAGTCTCCTGTGCTTTGTAGACATCTCTTCTCCCTCCCTCTGTCCTCAGTCCCTCTCCTGGGCCTGGGTCCTCAGCTTTACCTCATGGAGGGAGCTGGACTGGTCTCAGAAGCCAGAATCGCGTTCTTCTACAATGGACCCTTCCCTCTGACAATGCCTCCGCAAGGCATGGTCTTTCAGGACTGTCTGGGAGTTAACTTTTTCCAAAAATAAAGTGGGGGCATGGCCCACCTCAGGAGAGATCCTCTATTCTGCACATAGAAAAAAAAATGAGAGCCAGTGCCCCACCTCTGGCACTACCTACAAAGAGCTTTGGGAAGTCCCACAGTGTTGTCCCTCTTGTGACCCCCTCTTCTCAGTACTTAAAAATAGCCTTTTGTGTATCAAGAAAATGCCTTGGATATCTAAATAATTCATACTGGCTAAGAGAAAGCTAGCGTATCCACCATGTCCGTTTGCAGCAAAAAACATGGTAGAAAAAACCCATGCAGGACGGGCAGCTCTTCCCAGCAACCCCCTGTGGCTGCCAGCCCTGGCTCTGCACAAGAAGCTGGCCTTCTTTCCTGTCTGGTGGCAACCAGCCCCCCCTCGCTCTTGGGCCTTGGTGCTGCACCGTCCCATCCCTCGTTTTTTTCTCTCGGCCACTTGAAAGTGTAGATTGGTTTAAAAAAAAAAAAAAAAGTAGGGATCAAAGTGATAAGGGCACTTTGACCTTATTCCAAAAGAGCCTGATGCCCAGTATTGTCACAGGATAACTGATCTACGGTGGCTCAGGGACCAAGCTTGCTCTGCGAGAAGGAAAAAAACAGCTTCTCTCCTAGTTGAAAAATATGTGAAACTATTGCACCAGGCAGAGCGAGCGCCTCCTGTTCAGAGCAAGCGCCTCAGCTGGCCTAGGGAGCCCTGGCTCCGAGCGGTCCAGGTTCCTGCTGCCCGGAGCGGAGCACTGTGCCCCGCTTCACCCAAAAGACGAGGATGGTTTTCTACATTCAATGCAGAGAATATTCAAAATGTTAGCGCAGTGAGTTTCTTGATTGTGTGTTGTGGGCCTCTCGTTGGTGTTGAAAGGTAACCGTGGTGTTGTGGCATTTGCCTCACCAGACTTGTCCCATAGACTTGTCCCGGGGCTCTCTGCGGATGTCAGCCGCTTTGAATATATTTCTTTATCACGACACAGCCGTGTCTGAACACAGGACAGGGCATGTGGGGTAGGAGAGTCCATGTATTAGTTGTGGGCTCATAGGCTTCCATGTTGCCCAGGGCTGGTCCCTCGCTGCTCACGATGCCTCCGGTTGCATAAATTTTACCATCGAGCACCACAGCACTATGGGAAGGAACGTGGGGGTGGAGTTAGGCCTTGAATTTCCATATTGGTTCTAGAGACAAATCCCAAGGGGCAAGGGAGGGCAGCTGGACCCTCTTGCACGGGCTGTGTGGGATCTTGCTAACCTGGGCCAATAAACAATAACATTTTCTTACAGGAACACTCAGGACATCGTGCAAGGGGAGATAAACTAATTTTCGTTAGCCTCCCCTCCCAGCTCCGTTGAGAGACTGAGGGCAGCTGCAAAGAGCTTCTTATACAGGTGCCTGGCCAGCTCGGGGCCTTCAAGGAGCCCCTTTTCCTATGTGTATACAGAGCCTTCTGACTGTTCAGCCCAAGTTGGAAACATGACTCAAAATGCCAAGAACCGGTCAGAGCTAACCAAGTGTGATAGGAAGCTTTGCCGCTGCCCAGGGACCCAAGAGTCCTACCTTCTTCCTCTCCTCTCCACATATGTGACCTGGGCTGCTTCCACCTCGGACTCGAGGACCGAGCACGCTCTGCAGGGTGACTGTTAGCTCTGCCTGGACTTCTTCCCTGACTGACACTCACTGACTGGGGCCTGTTATTCCAGTCCACTCTTCCAAAAGTCTAGAGCCCTGCCTTTTCTGCTCTTCTTTAAATTTTTCTTCAGTTAACTTGTTTTATTTGATGTTTTGCCTGCATGTACAACATGCATGCCTGGTGCCTGCAGAAGCCCAGGAGGGCATCAGATCCCCTGGAACGGGAATTACAGGGGGTCGTGAGCCACCACGTGGGTGTTGGGAATCGAACCCCCATCTGCGAGAGCAACAGGTGAGCCTTTCAACTGTTGCTCTAGCCATTTTTCTACCCCAGACTTCTCTTTCATGCCATCTACTGACCATTTCCTCTTGGCTGTTTCTTGGGGGAAAAAAAAACCCAAAAAAACACAAAAACAAAAAATGGTCCCATAAGTTTTCCAAGGCTCTGCTCATTTTAGCAAGGCCTTGAACAGAACATGTCCAGATGCCTAGATTTCTCATCAGCTTTCACCTGGCTATCTCAAAGTTCCTTATTGTTCTGAGTTTTCATGCCCTTTAAAACAAAACAAAACAAAACAAAGCAAAACAAAACAAGAAACCTGTTTCTTTGGGAAGGCGCAGCTTCCACCCACCCCTGGTCCTCAGTCTCTCCTGTAGTCTCAGATGAAGCCCGGGCCTCTTCATCATTGGCTCAGTATTTTAGTTGCCACCGTTAGCAACAGAACAGTCTGAGCACGAGTGGTTGTGGCTCTGAAGAACAGTTTAAAACCTGAAGACTCAGAACCCCACCAGGAGCCTCACAGTTTTCTGATCGGCCAGAGGAGACAGAATTTTCTCAGGCCAGGGAAGCTACTTTTTCAAGTACTAGCAACATGTTATGAGTGAGGGTTTTGTCTTTTATGGCAAGCGTGCAACCACTGGGTACCTAATAAATGCGTCTTGTTATTCATAAATGAAATACTCACGTCATTGCCTCTGCCCAGACAACCTGATGTGGAACTGCAGATAGAGGGGTATCTGGGGCCCTTTTTAGTCCTTGTTCTTCTTAGACTAGAAAAGGAGGAGGGCCAGAAGAGCAAGGACTGTGTGTCTTACTGAGCTGGGATCACGGTGCTAGGAAGCCACCTGCTTTCTATCTCTTTCCTAGGTGCTTTCATTAGTCAGGAAGCCCTCGAGACTCTAAAGCAGATCTGGCTTGTGCTCTTGCCTGGTCTGTCACGGTCAGAGCCTAGATGTCCTTACATGCCTCTGGAAGCACCTTGTGGGGGAAAGCTGGCCTTGCTTCTCACTGTGGGGATGGTGGCTTTGAGATGTCCTTTCCAGTGTGGGATGAAGTCATATGGAGCCAGCGGTTATCACAAGATCCTATCACAGCTGCTCTGCACTGTACTCCAGCCCTGGCACCCCTGATCCACTGAGGGGTTGAAATTGCTCTGGTGTGGGGGAGGTAGTTAGTTCTTGTGTCAATAATTCTCCTTATGTGGTTACCCGTGCACCCCTCCCCTGCTTCGGTCCTTCACAACACCAGCTGAAGTACCCCCTCACCTGCAGAACTGCCGAGAATGATTCATGTTTGGCCCCGCCTTGATGTTGCCTTTTTCTGGGTCGTAGATGGTGGTGGCTCTGGCATAAGCTCCTCCCAGGATGAACACAAAGCCATTGAGGGTGACAGCAGGTGCATACTTGTTGTCTGTGAGAAGGGCAGAGGGAGGTGGTCAAGGCATGTAGGTTTGCATCCCCCCCCCCCTTTTCCAGCAGTGTTTGCAATGGCAGTATGCCACCGATTGCCCCCAGGGCAGGCTGGGAACAGGAGCAGCCTGAGCCTTCTTGCCTGGCTTGCCCTTTGCTAGATACTGGCATCCCCGCTGTGCCCTGGGCTTTGGGGCTACCTACTTCCTATACCTAGACCTGGCTCTGCAGAGTCATTAGGCTTAGTCCGAGTCTGTCGGGGATGTGGGACTGTGGGAGAGATACCAGATTCTTACCTATCATTGGGGATTCAATAAAACTCCACGTGTTGGTCTGTGGCACATAGGACTGAAGGACACCTGCGGCTCGGCCTGCCTCGTTCACCCCACCGAACACGTAGATCTTACCACCACACACAGTGGCTGCCGCTGAATGCACTGCCTTCGGCAGAGGGGCGACTGCCTCCCATTGGTTGGTGATAGTGTCGTACCTGTGAAGGGGAGAAAGAGACAGTCCTTGAGTGAGGCAGGCCCCAGCCCAGGGCAGCAGAACTTGGGGAATCCAGCACCCGGTTTCTGCCTTCAGCATCACTGGCATAGCCAAAGCCCACAGATGGGCACACAGGACTGAGTCACTTCCAGGTGTCGCTCCAGATGCTCTTGAGTTACAGTGGGCCTTTTGCTGCCTGTCCAACCTCTGTGTAGATCCTACCTTTGCTTACATAGTGAGCATCCTTGTGGCAATGGTGCACCCAGCATCCACTGGGGTAGGCCAGGGTGAACTAAATGACATTTCTGCCTTCAAGCTGCTGCTGGCCCAGTGTGAAAGACAGTGACACCCAACACGCAAAACCCAACAGTTGTGAAGGACGGTGTGGCACGGTGATGAGTGAGGGGCCAACATGCACACAGTAGGACACTCAGCTTCCTCTCTCTGGAGAGTGATCTAGGGCTGGGCCTGCATGGGAGAATGAGCTATCGATGCCAGGCTGAGATTGGGCAGGTACAAACGGGGTCTGGAAGCTCACTGAAGGGGAAGGAGCAAACGTGGGCCCAGTGGTATTTGAGGGGCATCAAGAAGCACTTCAGAGTGGCTGGAGGTCTGGTAGAATAGAGAACCATATGTGCCAAGCACACGGCCTCGGGCTTTGCATACAGAACAGTGCAGAAGCACCGAAGGCTTAAGCAGGGAAACAACACACACTTGAGACCACTGTGGCTGCCGGGCAGGGAAGGTGCAGTGAGGAGTCTGAGCACGGAAGACCAGTTAGACTTAGTCACCCACAGGAAGCGTAGTGAGAAGCAGTAAGTGATGGCTTTGGGTCAAAGGATGATGAGTGTGAGGGACTGGGCCCAGCAGAGGTGAGGAGAGGTCCATTTGCTGTAAGGATGCTGTAGCTGAGAGAGACAGGGCTACATAGGGTGCCTTGGAGTCCTTGTCTTGGAAGGACTGGGGAGCAAGCTAGTGGAGAAGGAGGAACCCAGTTCTAATCTGTCTGTGGGTACATGTTAGGGCTGTGCAGTGGGCAGCTGGTTACCCAGATCTGGGCTGAGTACTTAGCTTTGGGGGTCACTCACCAGCACGAAGATGTGAGTGAGAGCTAAGGAGTGAGTGCACCAGGGACTGCGGCGGCCCTGAGGCTGAGGGCAAGCTCTGAGGCACACTGGCTGTGAGGGGTGGGGAAGAGCTCTCTTTGGGGGCAGGGACCCCCAGGGTCATCAGCCAGCAATGGTGCTGGGCCTCAGCTGTGGAAGATGGGCTTAAGGCATGCAGTCTTGAACAGGTCATGGTGTTCCTGAGGTCAAGGGTGCTATAGGTGAAACGAGAGGCACAGAAGGCATTGTGTGCTCAGTGCAGAGAGAGCAAATACAGACTTCTCCCTGAGGAAGCTGAGCCGTGAAGAGGGCAGACACTGGGGCACCTAGATGGGACATGGAATCTCAAGGGGGCTTTTTCAGTAGGATGCTCATCCATATTTCCCAGCCACCTCTGTGAGAAAAACATCCTGGTAACATTTGCTGGTTTCTGTGATGTAAACCCTCCCACCTGCCTGAGCTACCAGTGGGACACGGGGGTGAGGAAGAAAACCCTGTGCAGTGGTTCCTGCTGTCTAGATGCTCTCTCCAAGGCAACTCCCACAGTCACGTGAAACCTCAATTAGAGAGCAGGAAAATAAGGTGGCTAGCCCACAAGTGATGCATTGTGAGGGATGGATTATCTGCATTTTAATATGGAAGTCTAACTTTTAATAATAATTGGGTTACACAGTTCTCCAAATGTTATCAGTTGCTTCTCCTCAGCCCATGGAGATAAACTCTGGCACAACACTGGCTTTGCTTTAATGGGGTGTGGTGGTAGTAGTGGTAAGCACAATTTTGTATAGATAGGAAGAAGTTCAAAGGAACGAACAAAAGTTAATTAAACAGCCAGGCTCCAAATCTGTGCATTTAACATCCATAGATGCAATCATGTGCAGATAGGAAATAGCTGAAAATTTTTATCTATTGAACATGTACCGGTTTTCCACTATTTCCAAAGCAATACAGTATAACAGCTCTTTACATAGCATTTACATTGTACTAGATATTGTAAGTGGTATGTGAAAGGACTCGAAGCATCTAGAGTCTACAGCAGGATGAGCACAGGTGTTTGTATGGGGATACTATGCCATCTTATATGAGGACTTGAGCGCTTGCAGATGTGGGTCTGGAGCATCCTGGACCTAGTCCCCTGTGGGTACCAAGGGGACTTTGCAGTATAAACAAGAAAGGATGGTACACAACTGAGTCCCAGCACTCAGATGTTGACCCAGACCACCCTGAGTAGATCCTATTGAGAGAGGGGGGTGGAAGTGAGAGAGGAAAGGAGAGAGTGAGAGAAAGAATGAGAGAGAGAGAGAGAGAGAGAGAGAGAGAGAGAGAGAGAATGCATAAGAGATGGATAAGTTGGGGAGGAAGGAGGGAGGCCTGAAGAGAGAGAGAACACACAGCTGTGGACCACAGGGAACCTTGAAATGCCCTGAGTCCTCCCTAGCCACTGAGGATTTGTTATTTGTCCTTGTAGGACATAACAAAGAACTGAAGCCCCACGGTCCTGTAAGGTTTCTGGTAAATCTAGAAGATGTTAATTAAGGCAAAAGGAGTTGCATGCATGTGGCAAGATGTGGAAGGTTTGTTTGTTTGTTTGTTTAAAAGGGGGATTCATGTGTCCTAGGCTAATCTGGTACTTTCTAATTAGCCAAGGATGAGTGTAACCTCTGAGATCCCCCAAATTCTGACCTTACAAATGTGGAAAACCATGCCTACTTTGCATAGTGCTAGGGTGGAAATACAGGGCTACCTTCATTCTAAGCAAATTCTGTACCCCCTCCCCCGGGAACATTTGAGTTTTCAATCCATGGCCCCATTTACCCTGGTAAGCAGGAGGTAGGGTGGGCAAAGGTAGTTGGGAGGTGGCAGGGTGGAGACTGTGTACAGATTCTGGGCTTTGAGGAGAGAGGGGAGGAGATCTGCTTGCTTTTGAGAAGAAATGGCTGATAAGGAAGACCCAAGGGTGCCTTACAGCACCCAGGGCTGTGTGGAGGCTTGAGTCTTCAGTGCGTAGTAGGACCAGTCTGTAGGATGCTAGGATTTCCCTTAATAGTTGGGGTGGGGGGGGGGTGTGGGGGAGGGGAAGCAGAGGATAGGGCTGGGGCAAACAGAACCGGAGCTAAGTGGCTTGGCCAAGAGGTTACTGTCCTTGAGGTTTGCTATTGGAAGTCAGCGCCATCATATCCTGCTTACCAGCATCTCTGCTCAGTGCTCTGCAGAGCTTGCTGCCCCTCGATGCTCCTACCAACACTTACCGTAGACCTACTAGCACACTTCTCTCTGCTCCATATGTGTCTGCGCCCAAAGCAAGGCCCTGGATTTGCTCACAGAGACACCAGGGAGTTCAGTTAGCCCATGGCTCCCATGTTCCCCCTGTGTGCTCTGGGAAGAGGGTCTTTTCTGGTTCTTGAGTGTGTGGGGAGGGGGTGGTCATGTGACATCCACTTCTGGACTTGGGTAAGAAGAAGCCAAAGTCTCTCATGGGGCAGTCAGAGCTGACGCTGTTCAGTCGTGGATGGATGCTATGTAGCTAATACACAACAGAGTGTCTTTTGGGGGCAGTGTCAGAAGTTCAGATATCTGTTTTTTAAGCCAATATGGCAGCGAGCCAAAGCGCTCCCACAGAAAGAGCTGGGAGATGAGAAAGATTATGTGGCTGTTAGTCCTCAGTCTTTCGGCATAATGACACATTCCGCCAAACACAAATTTCCTGAGAGTTTGTTATTCCAGGTGGCTGATTGCCAAGCCATGAGCCCTCCCGTCAGCTCAATCTGTCAGCTTCCTGCTCGAGAAGGATATGCTAATGACATGCAAATGACCCAGCCGAGTGAGGCGTTCCACTATCATTTATGCAGTAACCACAGCTCCTGCAATATATTGCTATAAAATATTAGACCCAGTTATTTATATAATGATATAATACAGGTTTGTCTATGGCGCTGTTGTTTTAATCTATAATTATGTAATCTTGCTCTATTCCTGTAACACAGTAATGTAATATAATTATAATACACCATATATCTCATTCATTATCAATATAATAGCAATTTGTACCATTAGTGCTTCCTGGGGAACAAAGCGCCCTCATGTCTGTCCCCATTACACTGACCTTCCTGTCACCCTGAATTCTCATCACTGCTGCCACGTGGCCCAGAGAATGTCTTACCCAAAGGGGCCTGCTCCTTGGGTAGCAGTGGGTGCCTCTTCCCCCACACCCTCCACTCTCTTGCATGGGTTCTACGTGAGGGTCTTTTCACTCTCTGTTCCATCCTAGCAGCACAGATGACAGATCTTCATGGGTTGAGGGAGAGCTCAGGGTCCCTCGGGTCTCTCTGTGATCCCTGGCTGCTCTTTCACTCACTGGGCCTCCTGGGGGGTGGTCTTGGAGCTGACATTTGTTTTCCAGTCAGCTGGAAGGCTGAGCTCTGTAGGGAAGGCCAGTACAGGCAGCCCCCTGGGGCCTTGGTGAACTGCTTCAGGGCCCAAGAAAAGCAAAAGGAGGAGAGCTTGCCTCTCCCACCAGTCAGTGCATTTGATCTTTTCAACAAATCCCTGTATTTATCAACAAAGAGAACTTTGCAAAATGAGTAATCAGCATCTTAGGAGATTAAAAATAGCTGATGGAGGCAAAGCCAGATGACATCCAACTCAGCGGACTCCTACATAGAAAATGTCTCCTTGCTCATGTGTTTCTTATTATTGGGTGACAAATGACTGGAAGCCGACGCTGCGGGGGGAGCTTAGGGGCATACCTGGACATGCGGCAGCAGGTTATGCTGAAGACCTCCCCAGTGTTAGGGCTGGTCTGGGTCCAAGCACAGTATTAATCTGTTCATAATCTCCCAGGAATTTCCCATTATCATCAAATCAATATGACAATTAAATGTTGTTACCGAGCCATCTCTGGCTCCACTTGGGGGAGTTAAATGCCCACAGTGAACACTCAGAACCTGTCTCACTCTGAAACCGTCCTTGCTGGAACATTCATCAAGTGTCCAATTAGCTACCCAGGGAGAAAAATTCAAACTGAGGGTATGTGTGGTTTCACAGGCAAGAAAGGGTGTCACACTGCAGAGTGCTTTCTGATGGCGTGGGCCCACAGGGGAAAGAGTGAAGAGACGCTCTTCTGATCATAACTGGGGCTGTGACCTGGGGCCAGGTTAGCCTCCTGTCACTCTCCGGGGCTCTAGTTTCTCCTGAAGCAAGACTTCCTGCTCTGCTAACTAGTGGTCCTCTCCCAGAGGCCGAGAACATCTTTCTCTGAGTGACCTGCCCACTCTCTTACAAGCGCAGTCTCCCTGGCTTGGAGGAAAGGGTCTCAGCATTTTCCTCCTGGGGTAGCACCGCCTCCAGCTTCTTGCCTTCAGACCTCTGCCTGACTCCTACCAAATCCTCAATAGCCTAGCTGGGGTGGGGGTGAGAGACAGAGTGGGACCCGAAACAAAGGGCAGGCTACACTCGGATCTTGAGCTCCCTTGCCTCTAGTTTCCCTCTGGAGAATCCTGGAGGAATGGCTAGACTGTGCCCCTACATTGCTTACTTGGTAGGTGGTTTTTCTTCCCTGTATTACTACTAATTGCCTGGCATGTGTGGGGTGGAGGGAGCATGTGTGCTACCCTTACTTGGTTGGACCAAGTGGCATAACCTTTGGCATGGCCCATACTTGGGACACTGGTTCTAATTTTTCTCCTGAATTCTAACATGTCTCTAGGCTGATAACTTACGATCTGCACATAGTGTGATCCAAGCTCACACATGTCCTCCCAAGATTGGACCTTGGGCCACCCTCTTGTGTCACACCTGAGCGGATGTTGGCAAGAACTTCCTCTTTAGTGACTTGTGAGCTTACATCTTGTGTTTATTTCTTTTTGTTAAGTGTGATGAGCCTGGAATGGACCAGTCTATGGGCCATTAGTATCAGGCAGGCGTTGGGTGTATATGTTTGTGTGTTGGGGGAGTGATATATTGTTAGCGTTCAGTGACTGCTAAGGATGCCAGCTCAGGGACTGTGGCTGCCTTACCTCTCCACGTGGTCCACGTTGCCTGCCACGCCAAGTCCCCCAAGAGTGTAAATCTTCCCATCATAGACAAGACTATTGTGGCGACAGCGAGGGACAGTCATTCTGGAGACCAGGTTCCAGTTATCCAACAGGGACATGTAGCACCAGACATCAGCCAGCGTCACCCCTGATTCCATACCACCTGCGGAAAGTATGGAGGTACATAGACCAGGCAGGGGCTCAGAAAGACAGAATGCCCATCTCCAGTGACAACAGCAGGAGGCTTTATCAGCAAAGCCAGATTATGTGTGGGCAGAAGTCCCTTTGGGAAGCCCATCCCAGTTCCCACCCAGCCCTTGGGAGCCTCACCTGAGAGGTAGATGTTGTCCCCGGCACTCACTACACTGAAGAACTCGCGGTCATAGAAAGGCAGAGAGGCCAAGGGGTACCATTTGTTGTTCTGCGGGTTCCAGCAGGTGACAGCCACCAGCGAGCGCTGGGTCATCCCCACCATCTGGCGTCCCCCGACCAAAACGATGACCTCGGCCACACCTGCAGGGATATGGATGGGCACCGTTGGGACACACCCTGACATGATCAGCATCTGTACCTGGCTCCAATCTGGGGGGATCGCCATAGTATCTGCAATTTGGGGATTTGGGCATGTCCCTCGATACCTGCAGAGAGGCGAGGCCGGGTTCGGGGCGTCTGCATCTCCTGCCGGGCATGGGGCAGCATGTGGTAGCGTTTAGCCTCATTGACCAGGTCCCGACACGCTTCCGATGACTTGATGAGCTCTTCATTGTCCACCACGTTAAGCAGATAGCTGGGGTGGATGAAGGGGAGGCGGACGGCGGCTAGGAGCTCTGCTGCATACTGTGGGACAGAAGATGGGGATTCAGCTGAGAGGAAGGCACCTCTTAGGAGCTGAGTGGAGGACTCCTCATCTGGCTGTGTCTCAGAAGTGCAGCCAGCCCCAGAGTAGCCTATCTCTCTACCCCTCAAGCCTCTCATCTCCACGCTCCATCTATGTTGTAGATCCTGGTCGCATATCAGACTGCTGAAACTGGGAGAGCGGGAGCCTTCTGTCTTGAAGAGGTGTGAGTGTGGGAGGACCCAGAAGAACTTAACAGGTGTATGACATCTGTGTGTCCCTAATACCACATCTCCTTAGTAGTGTCACCCCGTCTCATCCTGGCTTCTGGACCCTCTTATCCTTCACTCAAGGCTTTTCCTGAGCTGATGTGAACTTCCCTTGCGACAGGCAAACTGTTCACCACTCTATCCACTTCTGTTTCATCCGGAGAATGACTGGCGGGAGTAATTAGTAGCCTCTATACACCATATGTTAAGCTTGTTGCCAGAGCCGCGCAGGCTGATGGGATCCTGCCTCTGATCTAAAAGTGTTCACACAGTTTATTGGGTGATAGCTAGGGCTGTGGAAGGTGCCAACATGAGAGGTGTTGCAGGAAAGACAATGTCTGAGGTAAAAGAGTTGGAGACTTCTGTCAGGTGGCGGAGGAGGACATCCGGAGGCACGGGAGAGTGAAGAGATGTGACACTTGGAGAATTACATGGGGCTTATTCTTGGGGGCAAAGGGTCTTTTTTGGAGGGGTGTAGCACTTAGCAGATTGGAAGCCATGAGACCAGGGTCTCTGGGCAAGCATGGCTGAGCTCATACCACACTTGGAGATGCAGAGAAGAAATATGGCAGTTACTGTCATCTACACAACTTCCATTCCTTTCTCTGAAAAAAAATAATTGCCTCCTGCCAAGCTAATCAGATGAGGAGCCCTGGGAACCCTCTTCTCCTAGATTCTAAGGACTCAAGCGGTGGGGTGGAGGTGGGGGCAGGGAGCCATCTCCGTATTCCATCTCTCTCTCATTCTTGTCTCCAATCTTTCCTTCCCTTCCCCTCCCTCCTTCCCCTCTCTCCTCCCTTTTCCTCCTCCCTTCCCTTGAGTCAGAGCCTCCTGTAGCCCAGGCTGAGGCTCCCTGTGTAGTCAAGTCTGGTCTTGAACTCCTCATCCTCCTGCTTCTACCTCCCAAGTGCTGAGATTACAGGCATGTGTCACCTGACTTGTCCTTGTCCTTCTTTTTATGCCCAGGGAAATTTGACAGTCCTCCTGACCCAGCACTTGGTGGCTTCAGTGTGTTCTGGGGTCTGACTGGTCCTTGCTGGTTGACACTCTGACCACCCCCAAGGGCCTTCTTGCAGCTGCCCTGACTTTTAGGCTCCTCACCAAATGACCAATGGCAATTCCTTTCTGCACAGGGTCTCCGCTGGGGCTTTCTGGGTATGAATGGGCCAGTTAGCTCCCTGACCCTCGGGTGGCTATCTGAGGGTACTGATGTGTTTTTTCTTTCCTCCTGGGTGTCTATCCTGGCTTCTCTGGTAACTCACCTTCTCTCCTGTCACACACATGCAGTGGCTTCCCACTTCCAGAATGACTTCTGTTTGCTCTCTATCTGCCTGACAGGCAGAGCATGTTCTCTGTCCTCATGGGACCCCATATCCCCTGGTACCCACTTTTCTGTGAAGGGCCCAGGCATTTCCCACCCAGGCCCTGTGTCCCCTTGGCAAGCTTGGAGACTCCTTTTAGGTGGAGTGGAAGCCCTTAAGAGCTTCCCTCTTTCCCATCTCTGTTACTGTGTGTGTGTGTGTGTGTGTGTGTGTGTACACTACACTTCCACACTCTCATTATTCCTGACTCTTATGCAATCCTTGCAGCCCTGCCCCCTTCCCCTTCCCACATCCTTGCAGCGGATCCCACCCCTGTAGGGACCAGGTAGAGCAGGCCTACCTGTGCACGTGCTGCTGGGTCCCTCTTGATCCATTTGATGACGGTCTCGTAGACCAGCTCCTCAGCCTTGGTGTTGAGGCTGTCATTGGAGACGTAGGCGATAAAGTCATCCTTCGAGATGCTGAGGATTTCCTCCTGGGCGGCCACCTCGGGGAAGATCTGCAGTGCGAAGGCCTTGGCCATGTGGTAGAGCTCGCTGCACTGCATGGCCTCAGCCATGGCCAGCACTCCCAGGCAGTTGCTGGCGGTCAGCTGCTTCTCTGGAGTTAAGAGTGGATGGTCACTGATCTAGGAGTCCTGGAAGAACCGCCTCTTGTTCCCGTCACCGTGCCTGGATCTTCCTCTGAGCCCAACCCGTTTCCTTGTGACCCTGGCTCCAGCCCCAACAGTTGTCATCAGCCTGTGATGACACCTGAGACCCTGGGACTCAGAGACATTCCCTAGGTTGTTCTCTGCCCTGACTCATGTGGACCTCCCAGGGCTTAGTTCTCTCTCTCTGCAGACCACAGCAGCAAAACCAGAGCTGTGAAGGATGGGGCTTCAGGGTTTGGGCCTGGGCTGTGGGCAGTGGCCACCTTGACATGTATGATGATGTCTTCCATGATGACAAGCATGACCGATGTCACCTTTTTTAAGTCTTGTGAACAGCAGCCCTCACATATCAATCCACTGTCTCCCGTGGCCCCCAGAATCCTCTAGCCCACCATCTAGAACCTGGGGTCTGGCTCACTGGTCTTCTGAAATCTGGCTAGTGGCTCTTTCGGGAGAGAACTGGGTGTGTGCCTCATCCTGCCACTACGGCTCCCGGACTCTCCTGGGTTGCAACAGGTCCTCATCCGATCTGCTCCCAACCTCTGGCTTTTCTTTCTGCGTGCCACATCCCGGGCTGTGGGGTTTTCTGTGATGCTGTTCGTGTCCCCTTGCTCCACACCTCCCAGCCCAGCGGAGCAGTACCAAGCTGTATAAAGGGGAGCATGCTCTGAGCGGGAGCCCTACGCCAAGATCCATGTCTTGCAAAACAGCTCTGGGCTGTGAAGGTTTACACGAGGTGCCCTGGCACGTTCATGTATTTGGATAGGCTGGGAACCAGTAAGTTAAAGGGAAACAGACTATGTGGTTGAGTCACTCATGGCTTAGAGGCCAGGCCAGAGTGGCCAGGTCCCCCCACCCTGACCCATGCATAGGCTGTTTACACATCCCAGTGGCCACTGATTTTGACAGGGCCACAGTGACCCCTTCTGTGCGTGCTATTCCATTAAACCACCCACATGCTCGGGGGAAATCTAGATATCCTGGCATGATCTGGGGGTGGGGATGGGGGTGGGGGACACAGCTGGCCAGACATTTTTCATGCATATGCACCATTTCCTCCACGTGACCATGTAAAGGCTCACCGCCCCGCTCACCGAGAAAGGACACGCAGACTTTGCAGAAGGTGTGAAACTGGAACTTGCTGGCAGCCTCAAGCAGAGTCTTGGCATTGGCGGAGTCAATGACCAGCGAACCCGTGTAGACGAATTCCAGCAGCAGCTCCAGCACGTCAGCCTGCAGGTTGGAGAGCACCAGCTCCAGCTTCTCCCGGCTGCCCTGGCTTCCGTCCTGCACCGACCTAAGGCACAGAGACCAGGCTGTCCTCACCTGCCACCCCTGCGGCCGCTGCCGCTGTTTCCTCACAGGGCCATAGCTCCCTGTACACCTCAGTCACGCCCTTTGTCTTACGACTCAAAGGACACAGCAATGACACACCTGAACCTAATGACCTGACACAGGATCTGAAAGAGAAGAATCTGGCCAGAGGCGCCCCAGAGAACAGAAAACCCTGCTTAGCACTACTCGGCATGTCCATGCAAAAAAGATGCAAATCAGAAAAGCATGAGCTGTGGATGGGGGACAAGGACCAGGACCAGCCACAAAGGGAAACAATACGGTTCAGCTCCCGGCTGGACCTGGTGTCTACACCAAATGGTGCCAGCGTGCCCTGGCAAGGACTCACTATTTCTTCACATTGGCAGACGGCTCCCGATTGGCGGCCATTCTAGACAACCAGGAGGCTTCCTCTGAGCACATCTTGAAGACCCAGGGCCCTGGGAAGACTGCCTAGGAAGTGCCCCCAATCCCAAGCTTTCCAAAAATTCATATTGTTTCCTTTGAGGCATGGAAGGGAAGCCCTTCATGACATTGCTTTGGAACTGAAGACGAGACAAGATAGACAACAGAATGTTTAGAGCTGGGGAGGGGAAGAAGGGAACAACCAAGGACTTCCGCCACAGACAGCCAGCAGCCATGACCTGGGGCCTGGCCCGGGGCGGGGAGGTGGCCCTCCTGCCACATGGAACACGGGGTCAGAGTGGCCTGCGTGTAGAGTGTGCATCGGGCTTGTGAACTGGGGTTGGGGGGGAGCAGGGGAGGGACACAAATATATCAGTATGTTTATATCTGGTGTGTACAGAAATACAAAACCATTGCAAAGGCCCCTAAGGCCTGGCAGCCGCTCCCTACAGCTGGACCTGGAAGGAAACAGATCAGACGAAGCAAGAACACACCAATACAGAAGTGAGGCCGGGAGGGGGGGGAAAAAAAAACCAAAACCAAAAACACCCAGAGCATTAAGTCAGGAGGCAGGTTTCTCAGAGGCCATGGACTGGACCAGCCCAGCTTGGTTATCCTCACCAGGCCAGCTTCCCTCACTGATCCTGGCCTGACTGGGGCTGTGGCAGAGCGGTGAGCTCTGTTGTCTACCTACTGACTTCTGCAAAAGCCAGGGGCTGAGACTCTTAACACTGGTCCCTTGGGTGCACCTGGGGCAGGGAGCAGAGGTATGCCAATGCCAATGCCTGGTAAGACAGTAGCTTGGCTCAAGAGGCTGGGGGCAGCTACAGGGTATGTGGCAGGGCACTAACTGGGAACAAGGGGACCTGGGTACCCTGCTTTGCCACTGACAGGCAGATATCCTGAGCCTCTCAGGCCCTTGGCCTCCTATTCTGCAAAACAAGATAGAAGCAGATGAGACCTAAGGTCCTGCTGTGGCTCTAGCTAGAGAAGCCCCTTCCCAGGAGACGCCCCTCTATACAACAGTGTCTGCATTTCTACCACCAGACTTGGAATGCTTAAGGCCTTCAAAGCCCAGACACAACTCACAGTGTGCAGGCTACACTGGGACCTGAGGCTGAGATGGTACTTAAGGTTTCTTTCTCACAGATGGCTTGTGTGACCAGATGCCCTAAAATCTGGTGCTTTCTATGGCCTGACAGCAAGTCCAGGAAGAGAGGAGGCCAAGTATTGGCCACATAGAGGGCCTAGGCTGAGGTCCTCTAAGCCCACACATACTCACTCAGTACTCAATGCTACTGTGACTGGTGACTTCACACACACACACACACACACACACACACACACACACACACACACACACAAAACCTTTGTTAGGTATATAAATAGCTCTCAAGTGCCCCCTAGAGACTCTGTAAATCCCACTATCCGAGGCCTCTGAGGCTATCTGGTCAACTCCTTGCTTTAAGTCTTTGCTGCCTCTGTGTTCATCCTAATGGCTTCATCCTTTCCTCTGTATTTCCTCAGGCTCTGTGGAAGCTGTGCTGGGTCACAGCGTGCTAAGGGCGATCTGGTCAACGTGGGCTGCCCACGTTTTCTCAAGATCCCTTTCACTGCTGGCACCACCAGCTGCCAACCCAGTGTGTCCCTGGGTCCTCAGACAGTGGAGCTCAGAAGAGCTGAGGTAGGCCTTCAAGGAACACACACACACACACACCCTCTGGCTGGACAGGCACTGCTACACTGCTGGAAACTGTTGCTTCTCAAGGCTGAGCCTGGGAGAGGATTTTGGAGACAGAGCTGCACGCACCTGCTGAAGGGCACCAGGCGCGAGAGGGTAAGTGCAGGAGTGGAAGAGTGTGGTAACGCAGCTAAGTCAGAGAGGCCCTCGACCATAGAACTCATGGCTGTGTCTGTCTCCACTGGGCAAATGATCTGCAGAGAGTGCTGGAGCTCTCCTGGGACTGGAAGAGCTAGCTCCTTCTACCTGGCTACAAAGGAGCATGAGGCAGAGTTAAGTCTTTATCAGTAGTGGAGTTCAAGGTTTAGAGGAACCATGGGAGTTTGGATATCCCCCTGCTGGTGTCTACCGGGTGATTAATGTGTAGCTCAGAGAACTGTAGTGGCCACAAAAGACTGGCAATGACTAGCTCCAGTCATTAGATGATTGTAGCTCTACCTAGCACTCCTTAGGTCTCTTCACTCTGAGCAGAGGACCCCTAGGGGATACCTCAGCTGATGGGTAAACTCTGATCATGGCTATAATGCTGCGTTCTTCACAGGCATGAAAGATGCTCTGTCCCCTGTCCTGTTCTTAAACGGGTTGAGTGAGCTGCTGGCCCCTTGAGGGTCATGACACAATGGTACAAAGCTGTACAGACCCACAGAAATAGACAGTAGTCGAACTGTCTGTGATCCTCACACTTGGGGGATGGCAGAAGTGTGGCATCCTGGCACACAGTGTCTGAGACTAGACATTGCATGAAGTTACTTTCTTCCAAGTGGGTCTTCCCAGGAGTGTTCAGGTTCCTAAGGCACAGGTGATGCTCAGCAGGGCCGGGTCTATGGATGCATCAGGGATACCTATCTTGAACTAGTAGGATCTTGAAGAACCAACTGTAGCAGAGGACTCCTCTGGGGTAGGTTGCCCCCTCCCTTATCGGCCTGTGTGGCCAGATGTTTGCACAACGCACACTGGAATTGGGCACTGTCCGGAAGCATAGGGCAGTGGTGACTGACAGACAGCTGGCACTCTGTTCTATCCATCTGATGTGATTTCTACCCTGCCCCATGTCATTAGCTTCAGAGCACTGTGGTCCTGTGGACTTTGGGGGGCCTTGGACCACTCTTTGAGAGGAGTCAAGGCAGTGGATCTGGCCTGCATCATTCTGCCAATGCTCGAGAGGTATCAATCCCTCTTCTTGTTGCTTTGCTTTCAAGGCACATGTGTGTACTGTAGATGAGAAAGGGGACAGGCACTTGGGGGAAAGAGATACAGGCCCATGAGAAGCACCATCAGTTGGTGAGGTGGGTCATTGAGAAAGAATCCATTCCAGATTCCCTCATCATGGCTGAAGAAGGAAGGAGAAACCCAGAGCTTGGTATCAGGCTTTGTGAACATCAGGTTAGAAAAACCAGTGAACTCACTTGTCATTGTTTTCATTCGATAAGAAAGGAAACTAGAATTCACACATCACACATGTTTCAATAGGCTTTGTGAGGTGGAGGGCGCTTCAGCTGGAGGGTTGCCTGCCACGCTCAGGTCTCTGTCCTCTTGGATGTGGCGAGGGACAGCTTTTCTCAAGTGCTGGGCATCTTCTCCCACACCTTGGCTTAGGAGATGTCCTGGGAAGTGCCAGTGAAGGCTGGAGACATGGCTTCCATCTTTTAAGAAAAACGGCCCTTCCCTCTCTGATGGGGCCTGTAGCTCACAACCATTAAACGGAAGTGACTGGCCTTGATTAGTGTCTCTATAGCATCTGTGCATCCTGGGAGATTCTTGGTGCCCAGAGGGTAAATGAAGGGACTTTGCCATGTGCCAAAGAAGAAAAGCCAGGGCAGGTCATGCAGGCTAGGTAGGGGTGAGCTGTGGCTCAGGGCCACTGCTGGGTTCCCTCCAGTGTGTGAGCAGATAAGGGGAGGACGAATGCCCCATTCACAATCCAAAGGTCATGCCTCAAGTTTTTGTGGCCGCTTTTTTTCCTTACAGGCAGTGCCTCAGCCTGTTGTCCCTCCTCACTGTCCAAAGGCAGTGTCCCCATCCCTTATCTCTCAGTTTCCCCTCTGATCACCCTGTGGATTTCAGGTTGGCCAACCAAAGGTCAGGTGGGGCAGACCTGTGATTTGGTTTTGCTCTGGCTTGCTGCTTGCCTCCTGCACTTATGTCCGAGGGCTCCTGGACCTCCAAGCCTCGCTAGAGGGTCCAGCCCCCTTGCGTGTCTGTACAAAAGTGTCTGTCTTAAGGAGAATTCTGTTCTTCTGGGCAGGCCTTGTGGCCAGGGTTCCTAACATCACTTGTACACCGCATGCATGCACGCACACATTTGAGAGCACACATATACACACACATATGTGTGTGTGTTTTCACAGCCCTTACTCATACATAATGTCAATAAAGCTTCTGTGTCAGACAGTATTTATGTGTCACTTAAATGCCCAAGGCTTCAAGAGCCTCATCTGTAAAATGGGGATACTAACTGTACAAGCTCCTCAAACCAAAATATCTATAAAGCTTCTTGTCAGCAGGTGGCAATCTTGTCAAAAAAAAAAAAAAAAAAAAAAAAAAAAAAAAAAAAAAAGGAAGCGGTGAAGGATGGTGTAAAGGCTCTGGATTATCAGTGAACACAGGGGAGGAAAGAGCCTGGATGAGGTAGGGCCCTCGGGTCTGTCAGGCAGTCATGACTGCTGCCTGGGAGGCCACACTGAGCAGACCCAGCTCTTCTGCTCAGTCTCACACTGATATTGTGCATGTGCGTGCGTGTGTGTATGTGGGTCTCTCTCTCTGTGTATGTCTCTGTGTGTGTCTGTGTGTGTGTCTCTGTGTGTATCTGTGTCTGTCTGTGTCCAGGCTTACTGCAAAGCTTATGGTGTAGCCCCTCTTAGTCTCTCTGTTTCATACTTTCCTTTTCTGATCCATGTAGTGTTGCTGAGGACTTAGGGTAGGCTCTGGCCCAGGAGAGACCCTGCCTGTTTGTACAGAGGAATGAACAAGTGGTTTAGCTTCCTATATACCCCTTCCTTGGATCCAGGAAAGGCAGTCACCCTGGGAATAGGAATGGAGCAGTGGGCACATGACCTAGGTTGCTGGTGGAAAGGAACTAAGCTTGAATTTTCAAGTTTGGGGTGCTGGTACAACAAGGGGGTGTGTTTCCTGCTCTGACAATGCTCAGCCAGGCCAGGTCAGTATTGACCCATAAAAGCCCCGAGACACAGATTGTCTCTACTTCCTCAACCTCATAAGACAATAGCTCCTGCAAAGGAGCCTCTGGGCCTCTTTATCCCTGCAAGGCTATTCCAGGCCTTGAGGGTCACTGATGTGGTAGGGACTTAAACAACATGGTGACATCAGCTACTCCCTGACTGTAAAGAATTTGGGGCCACGTGGCTCATCAAGATACCATCGTCCTGTGAAGAGTTCGCTTCCCTCTTTCAAAAGCATTTGTTTGCAGCCACCAGCGTGAATGGCAACATGTACCCTGTGGCCAGGACAGAGCAAGGAAATTCAAAATGGCTACAAACAAACACAGCCTCAATTTCTCCTTTGATTCCTAAAGATAGTCCATGCATGCTCAAGGCCCTAAACCTAGCCCTGACTCAGTCAGATTCATATGCCTCTCTGCCTACCACCAGGGGACTTGGGTGCCCTTTAGGCCTTGTGCTCTACTGGCCATCCTGCCCAGCTAACCCCTGACACTGGACTGCTCATCTGCTCTCTTCCCTCTTAGGACCTCGACACCTTCTTCTCTCACGCCTTGGCATTCAAACATGTAAAGCCTCTTCAGGCTGCTCTTGTCCATCCACTGACTGTCACCTTCAACATTATTTGATCGACTTCTGGTTTACAAATGATAAAAGCCAGAGGCCTGAGAGTGAGGATTTAGCCAGACCAGAATCCCAGGATGAGTGGCAGAGTCAAGTGTAGGACCCAGGTCTCCTGGCTTCCAAGTGCTCTCTCTCTCTCTCTCTCTCTCCCTCTTGCAGCAAGTACTTGGATGGAATGCCATCCTTTCCCAAAAGGGCTACTGAGGTAGGTAGGCATCACCTCCTCACCTCACCGCAAGGTCAGGAGGTCAGTGCAGGAGGTTGGGACTGCTCACATCTGCTTCTGGGGGAGGCAACCTGTTCCTGCCCCTGGCTGATATCTGTGTTTGTCACTCTTTGTCTGAAAGGGTCTTCCTCCTCCTCCTCTGCCTCTCCAAGAAGGCTCCTTCCTACCTATTGGGGTTCTCTTGTTGTGTGGCAGAGTTTGGCTTTGATTATCTTCAAAGGTTTCTAGTCCAGGGCTGGACCACTGCTCTCCATTAACCTCATGCTCTGTAGCCCATCTGGATAAGGGTCCAAGGTCTTAGATTATTATTTAGCTGTGTCCCTGCAGCCAGGTGCTGGCCACTGCTTCCCAGAATTTCCTAAAAAGAGCCTCTGGGCTGAAAAGGCCCCTGGACATGGCCTCTTTCTCCAGACTTATGCCTCAAGTCTTTGCCCTTTGACACAGAGCACCTAAGCATAGGGGCAGGAAACGGAGTTGTCCAGGAAATGGGATGTCACAAAGAGCCTGCCCCTCCAGTGTGGCACAGGGCCAGTGAGGCCGAGTGGGACCTCACACACAGCCAGTGGCCTGGCTCTATGCCAAAGGACACAAGGGATAGGAAAGGAGATGCCAGCCAGTGTGCCATCCTGAAACAAAACACAGTCGCTCTGGGGTTAGTTGGCAAGTCCAAACACAGCATTGGGAAGCAAGCAGAGGTCCTGTCCTCTCATTCTGAGCTCTGTCCAGGCTCAGCGTCCTCCCCGGAGAGGCTGCAAGGCAAAATGAGCAGCGGCATTAATCTGCTGATGGGTGAGAGAAATGTGAGCGTTACCCTGGGCTAGCCCCTTGGCTGCTCTCCCTCCCTAAGGAACTAGGAGGTGGCCCTGACATCTTTGCAAGGGTATGAAACAGCCCAAAACAATTATTATTATTTTTAATCAACAAAGTGGAAAAACAGAGATACTCAGGCACCATTAACACTGATCCAGGTAGAAATGGCTGGGTGGGGTCAGGGCGGGCTGAGGGGGAGTGAAGGCTGAGAGACCGTGTTTAAGACACACCTGGTCTGCACTCAACGCCCAGTGTTCAAGCATGAGGCTTGGCCTACACATTTGTCTCCCTGATTCAACCTGAGGAGGAGCGGACCCTGGGGTGCCTGGTGTCCCTCTCGGGGATGGCCTGCTCAGTATGGCTTCCCGGCACTAGGTTCATTCACCATCAACAGCAGTGATGCTAGATCTGGGGACCCTGAGGGATGGAGCAGTGTGTAATGGTCCCTTAAAAGGGAGTCTATAGTCCTCTCAGTCTCCGGGAGGGCTTGTAGTCTGCTAAGAACATGGGGCTTGGGTGTGTGTGTGGCCTACTATGGGCTAGCCCCTGGTGGCCAGTGAGGCAGTGTGTGGGAGCAAGGGCAGTGGCTGCTCTGAGGCTGTGTGTGTGTGAGTGTGTGCGTGTGTGTGTGTGTGTGTGTGTGTGTGTGTGTGTGTGTGTGTGTCTGTGGTGTGTGGGCACTGGGGAGGGGGAGGAGAGATGGCTACTGGCTCTGTGACAGGGAGTCACACTTCAGGAACCTGCAAGAGAGGGGAGGAGAAAAGCGACACAAAAGCGTCCTACGAAGGAACAGACCCGACCACAGCTGGAAGGAAGGCAAACCTTTGAATCAGGTCCTTGAAATACAAGCTGCAGGAAGCTAGAACATTTTGGTGGACTTCAAACTCTCTGCCTTCAACAACAATTTTCAGGTCTGTAAACGCTTTCGCTCTGCGTTGCTGGTTCAATTCCTTCAACATTTCTGCAGAATAGAGAAGACAGACAGGGCCAGGTTCCCATTAAGAGGTTTTTATTTTTTTTTTTAATTTTTAATTATTTTTTTCAAGAAGTAGAGAAATAGAAAATATTTCATATTCTTTCTTGGCAAGGCTGGTTGAACACTGACAGTCAAAAGAGGTCACAAACAATGCGTAAACAAGCAGCCACTGGGAGGGGCTACATAACCAAGGGAGTAACAACTTAAAAAAGCAAAACAAAACAAAAAAAAACCCAAAAAATTCCAAAACCAAACCAAACCCGAATATGATTACAAAAAAAAAAAAAAAAAAAAAAAAAAATCGGGGAGTAGGGTAGGGAAAGAGTCCCATACTGACAATCGGAAACAGAAAATACATTACCACAAACAGTTAAAAAAAATCTACCCTAGAACCATAGAATAAGGTCTCCAAATGCCAATGATGCCGATGTCTCAAGTAAACCATGGCATTGTGATGCAAGATGGGCGGGACATGGTTCAGAGGAACAAGACCCACAAACCCTGCAAAACCAGCACCCTTTCTGTCAGACACTCAAGCCATGGCGTGGAACAAGTTTCAGGAGAAGGGAAGGCGGAGAACAGAAGGGCCCAAGGAGGGCTTGGCAAGTGCCTCCTTCCATCTCATGCTTTCAGGGACTTCTGGGGTAAGCAAGCAAGCAAGGGGTAGGGTGGGGCTGGGTAGACTGTTTCTCTGCATCAGCCCCATTTTCTAGGCCTGCCGCCTTCCAGGACGCCCAGCCTTGCCTGTGCATTTGACAATGGGAAGCTGGTCTGCAGCCGCTGGAGGTCTTAGGAAGTGGCCTGGGGATGGGAGAGTATTATTTCCTCCCCCAATGTATACCTACCTTTGCCCGGAGTCTTAGCTACCGGGGCTGGCACAGACAAAATCCAGGCCTGTGGCCTCCACACCTATGGAGGCCAACATCTCCCAGACCCACCAACCAAGGGCTAGAAGGGAGCAGGAGAAAGGAGCCTGCTAGCCTAGCCCATTTAATTAAGGTATCCTTTTCCCTCTGCTGAAGTTAGGGCCTCTGGTTGACCATCACTCCTCACTAGCCCCACCATATCTGGTTGCATCCAGGATTCCCCATCCTTTGCATGTAGTGGCTGGACATCACATCAGAGGCCTAGATCCTTGCGTCAGGGTGACCTCGACTGTTAGTAGATAGACAGGTAAAGGGACATGATGACAGGTGTGTCCCCTTACCATCACCCCAAGCCCTTGAGGTCTATGCTGAATGATGCTGGTTTTCTAGAATTACTCTCCGGGGTTCCCTACTTCAAGCCTGAACATAGCGTCAGTACCAGCTGAGTGCCGAGAATCTCCTAACCCCTAGTTCTCACTCTGGAGTTGTGACAGGGTAGTTAGGTGGCCCTGGGGGAAGTTACCTTAACCTGTGGCAGATCCTCTATGACTCCCTGGGCCTCTCTGTTTAAATCTGTCAACAGGGAGCTGAGGCTCCTACATTTATCTTCAGAGACCAGTCAGGTCATGTGATCTGTTCCAGCTCAGGGATGAGAATAGGATTAGTGGGCCTTCACAGTCCAGTAGGGCCCTCCTTCAAGGGTATAGTGGGCTGGGGCTCTGCTGAAGACAGAGGATGTGGGTCCTGAAAAACATGCTGCATGTGGGCACTGAGGTGGTGCAACTGTCCCCCTGAGCTGCAAGCCATGCTAAGCCGTGGGCCCCTCACCACGTGTCAGGCTGGCTTGGACTTTGGGAGAATGCCTAGAGGTGTGCATGTGGAATACTCTGGCTGGGCCCCTCCATCTTCAGCAGGGCACAGAGACGAGGCTGGACGGCGTGGGCTGTGTGCATGCATAGAGGTGAGCAGGGTGAGAGCCGTGCCAAGGAGCTTGAGCTTAATCCTGTGGCGTGAGGTTGCTGCAGGGGATTGTGGGCAAGGGAGTGGAGAGGTTAGGCTTGTTTTCCGGTGATCTGACAGAAAAGAAGGATGAGAGTGATTTAGGAAACCCAACGGGAGGCAGGAAGACACCCTCTATTCAGAGACCTTGGTTTTGGAGACAGACCTGAGGGCAAACCTGAACCCTGCCTTCTGTGAGATATGCAGCCTTGAGAAGGTAAGTGAAATATGATTCCTGGCAAGCTTGCTTGTTAAAAGTTAATGATAGGGTGAGCACCAACTGTGCCTGGTATCACTCAAGTAGATTCCAGCTGCTGTGGGTGGTGCGGCCCTTCCCTGATCCCACTGAAAGGTGAAGAGGAAGCACTTAGGCCTCAGCTGCTATGACATAGGAGGGGGCAAGGGACATCTGAGAAAGGAGGGGAAGGGAGAGTTTGACTTGGCCTAAGCCTGTAGAGAAAGGACTGTAAGGCACGAGCAGTGGCAAAAGGCTTAGGATGGAGCTGACCCTATGGAGCTCAGGGAGGATCTGGGAACCAGGCGGGTCAAGGTTCTGGCAAAGAGTCCAGCCACAGCCTGAGTCCCAGCAGCAACACTGGCTGCCCCAGGAATCCCAAGTCCAGCTCCAGAGCTGGCAAGGTGCCTGTGATTCAGGTGTCACCTCTCTCCACATGGTGGTGTTTTCTGGCTCTCTGCAGCTCTACCTTTTCAGAAATCTGATTTAATAGTTGGGGACGATTATTCACTTCCACAAGAATTTTTCAATTTATGAAAGTGCTCACCAGGGGATTCCTTTTCACAGCAGGCCCAGTGCATTCCAAGTATTGATCAGTTGGTACGTGCTTGCCACTGCCCGCGGCGTGCTGGCGGAGAGGGTGGGCACCACAGTCTATACTTGTCAGGAGCACACCCTGAATCCACAGGAGGGAGCCAGGACCTACTGGCTCAGGTGAAAGATGCTTGGCTTCCTCACCCTTGTCTCAGAGCAGAATAACCCTCCTGAAATTTTTTTGAGGCATCTTGTGGAAATAGTCTGAAAAAAGCAGGGCCGCCTGGTATGGGAAGGGTTGCAGGATTCAGATGGAACCTGGACCAAGGCTGGGTTTTCAGGGACCCCTGGCAGCACTCCACACTTGTAGGATTTAGGCTGGCCCAGAGACCCTTGAGCCTTCCCCATGCAAAGACTCAGTGGCACCGTATTAGTAAGGGCGCCAATAGCTTGAACTCACGTGGATAGCCACGGCTTTGGCCTCTGTCCTTGCTGGCTGGCATCTGGGGGCATTTCCTGGCCTTCTTGGCTTTGAGTGGAATGCCCCACCCCCATGCTTATAGAATCGGCTGCCCTGTGCCTTGCTTCTTTCCCCCCTCCACATCAGGGATTCCTCTCCCACTAAGACCACCTGGCAGGAAGCACATGGCTGGGGAGGGCTCCCCAGATTCCAGCCTGCCTCCTTCCAAGTCACCTCCACATTGCAGCTCCCCACCGCATTCAGCCATTGGCCTTTGTTTAAGCGATGCTTTCAAGGACGGGCAGAGGGCGTAAGGTGTCCTTGAACCCCATCTTCTCCACTTTCCTTTTCTTTCCAGCGAACCCCTCTCCCCTCCCCTGTGCCCAGACTGCACCCTGCTTCCAAACATGTTCCTCTCTGCCCAAGGCCTTTTTCCTCATTCTTCATCTGACTGACCACCATTGGTTTTCTATGCCAGTCCTGATGTCCTCTGATCCCAGGCCTCTCTGCCTTTTTATTCCTAAAGCCCCTGCCCTCTGCCTTCCTATATATGCTTTCCCCCAACATCCTGAACTGCCTTCTTTACAGTCCACTATGCCTTGTAGTTATTTATTTACACATCTGCCTCCTGCACCAGACTGCATTTTGTGTGTGTGTGTGTGTGTGTGTGTGTGTGTGTGTGTGTGTGTGTACCATAGAATGCACTAGAAAGGACGTTATATAGGTGTCAACCACAGCCTCAAAGGGGCTCTGCTTGCTTTTGCTACCTCTGGAGATCCATGCCGTAACCTCCCCACAAATAAACTGGGGCTGGCCTGGTACAGAATGAGAGATGGCGGGGGAGCACATAAGCCATCCTAGATTGTCATGTAGACCAGCCAGCCTCTGCCAGTGTCAGCCTGACCCAGCTCTCAACCAGAAACCACAGTCTAAATAAGCCAGTTACCTTTTAAGCCAATATGTCTGAGGACTGCAGTTAGTTTAGTTTGGCAAGAATCACTTGGTTTAGAAGGTAGGAATGAATGCCGAACTCATGAACTTGGAGAACTTGCCTCTGTCAGTTTTTCCCTTTGTTAGTTTCGGTGTGAGGTTCATTAAAAAAATGTGCAAACATTCCATTGTGCCCATCTCTGAGGTGTGCAGCTTAGTGGTGTTAAGCACACGCACACTGTTTTACATCTAATTGCTAGGATCACTCTCCAAACTGGAACTGTATATCCAGCAACCTACCTACCTTCCCTCCCCCAGCCCTGGCTTCTACTTCTGTGTCTGAGTTTGACTTCCCCCTGGAGACATCGCGCAACCATACACATCTGTCCTCCAGGGATTGGCTTATTTTACTTGAATGCCTTCAAGGTTTGCCTACATTGTGCCGTTCCTCAGAGTTCCCTCCTTATTTACAGCCTATGGTAAAGCAGATATCATTCATCTGTGAGTGGATGCTTCTCAGCTGCTGTGACTGATGCTGGCCCAAGCCTAATTCCTCCACCCACTTACAGGTATCTCTAGCCACCCCAGTCTTCAGCTCCATTAGAATTGGTTAGAATGAAATAACCCCACAGATCCAGCCACTGCGGCATGAGAGGGCCAGGGGATGCCAAGAGGTGCCTGCCCGGAGCCGCATGCTTCTTTAGAGGACAGTGATACCACAGACAGAACCCAAACTGGAGAAGAAGCTGCAGCAAAACTTCCACATATTTTTCACCAAATGACACAAGTTATTTGTTAGAGACTAATGGGCTCGTTCCAGCTGGCCTAGAAGGGCTGTCCGACGTGGTAATAAAGACAAAGGGGTGTCAAATATTAAAAGGCAAAGAATTCCAGTGGCTTTGCAGCAGAGAAGCCCATTAAATCAGAGCCCCGAGAAAGGTTGTGTAGCCAAATAATTTTTTTTTCCCCAGCGCTCAAGCAAGAACCCAGCTAGGTGATAAATGTTCCTGGTCCCATTGGTATTTATGACACATATTTGATAAAGGACCTGAAAACATTATAAACCCAGAGAAGTTGGAAAATACACTGAGAATGCCCAGTGAAGACTGCACCACGCACACCCAGAGGGTAATACATCTGAGAGCAAAGAAAGAGGCTGCATGTGTGTTGACACTGTGAGGACAAATGAGAGCTTCGCACCAACAGCCTCCTCAGTGGATGCTTGGTACAGCCGTGCCATCCATAGAGTTCTAGGAGCCAGCTCTCCTTACAGCCTTGAAGCCTTCACAAAACGTACAGAAGCATGTCCCATCATCTTCCCCTAAATTAGTGCTCTTTCCCCAAGGCCCAAGGATTGTCTAGAACTTGTCAATTTGTGCCTTGGGAGAGCTTGACGGGAAACACTTGATGTCATCACTGAGTCACTACATTCTGCTGCCACCAGAAGAGTCTTTTCCTTCTCTGGGGGTCGGGCAGGGTGGGGAAATGGCTTGGTTGTTACTGTTAAACTCCTCTCTGTGGGCTCGTGGAACCTTCCAGGCTCTTCTCCTTTATTAACAGCTTCATTGGCCCATGTGTTCCCACCCTCTGAATTTATGCCCCACACGTCCTGCTCTTCTGACCAGGTCATTTATTATACTTAGGGTCTCACAGTTCCCTTAAGCCTCAGCTTTATGCAGCATCCTTTAAGGATTCTCACAGAGTCCTCTCAGTCACATCATGCTTTGCCCTCTCCTGTGGTCCCAGGAGGCGTTGCTGGTGCCTCAGTATCAGGTAGAGATAGTTGGCTGCCTCAGTCTAGAGGAGACTTCCTTATATACCTGTTTCCTCTCCAGGTGTAATCTGAATGGCTTGTCTCTGTGGCCATAGAGTACATGGCATCATGTTTCTCTGCCCCCCACACACACACCAAGAACAACCGCTTCCAAATAAAAACCAACTCCTTCTTTTGTGAGTGGAATCCAGGTGGGCTACAGAACACATGGGGGAGGCACAGGAAGCTGTCAGAATGTCCTTAATCATGATCCAACTAAATCAGGAGGAATGTGTAGAAGCGGATGGATTGGTTGTAGGACTGAAGGCCCCTCTAAGCCCAGGAGATATCAGTGCTACTAACAACAGTGGTAGCCCCACAATTTGGGTGATGTATCATGGTGAAAGCATTGTCTCATTTGTGACTTAGATCTTTGGGAAGAGACTATACACTATTATGCTCAGCTCCAGTTGTTTAGAAGGACCAACCACCTCAGCTGACACTGAGCGACAGCTCCAGCCTGTGGCCTTGACACACACTGGCTAGAGAGAAGTCGTTTTAACACGTCAGGTCCTAGCAGCCTAGATGGTAAGGTTCACCCAAATGTAATCCAACAACCAGTCTCATGCATCAACAGATCACGCCTAGAAAGATCAGCATGGGAGAAGGACTTAGAGGAGGGCAACGGTAGAGTGTGGAGTCACTTCTCAACCAATAGCTTTTCAGAGGGAGTACAATCCATCATGGCGGACAAGGCAAGGCAGTAGAAGTGTGAGGCAAAGATGGCAGTCGGAGAGCAGACTGATGACATTTAATCCTCGCACAGGAAGTGGGAAGCAAGAGAGAACAAGCAGAACAGTAAGTGTGGGGGAGTTATAAAACTTAAAAGACCATCTCCAGTGATACACTTCCACCAGCACATTTCTACTTCCTGAAGTTTCTATAATATTTTCAAGCAGCACCACTGACCCGGGAGCACATGTTCAAACACACAAGCCTTTGGGAGACATTTCTCATTCAAACTACTGCAAATGCCATGAACCAGATCTGGCCCAAGGGACCTGGCCAGATGGTGGTTTCCACCATCGGGTGGAGAGGTAGACCCTTGGCAGAGCAAGGAAGGCTGCTGGGTAACCCCTGAGGCTGCAATCAGAGGAAGTGACTGGCTAGGTCAGTAGAGATGTAACCCTCCCACTTCCTCTCTTGGTTTTTTAAGACAGGGATTTTCTGTGTAGCCCCGACTATCCTGGAATTCACTCTGTAGACCAGCCTGGCCTTGAACTTAACGATCTCCCAACCTCTGCCTCCTGAGAGCTGGGAGGTGTGGGTCACCACTGCTTGGCTAAAGATGCTTTCATCTGGCTCTTTTTTCTGTTTGGAAGCTGAGAAGGTGATATTCTGAGATGAGAGGAGGAAAACATCATGAAGGTTCTGTGCTGAGAGACATCTGAAGAAGGCTAAAGCTTGGGAGAAACTGGGTGAGAAGTGAGGTCAAAAATCGGGGCATGAAGGGGTCTACAAAGGAGAAGTAGGATTCTGGTGTGACCTCCTGGAATGTGGAGAAGAACTGCAGTGTGATGAACTGTCAGAAGAGCTAAATCAGGACACTGGGAGGCTATGAGGGATTGAAAGCCTGAATGTAGAGTATGGAAGGGCCAGGGGGGAAACTGAGGCAGAGGGGCTATCAGCAGCCAGTGGGCATTTAGGAATTAGCGAACCCCCAAAATCCTTATAAGATCCCTCTAAGAATTCAGCTTGGTAGCAAGGGAGGGTGGTGTCTTGAAGGACATAGGTCCTAATGAGAAAGAGAGGGATTAAGAGTTGGGGTGGAGAGCTCTCTCTTGTTTTCTCATAAATGCTCTTGCCTTTATGAGACTATTTGGCCTGCAGTGTATTAACCTAGAAGTTATATTTCTTTCCCACAGGTGGCTGGACTTTTGGGAGGTAGTGGGGGGCGGATAGTTCTTCACTGGAGGGACTGGAGTTAAGTCATGACAGTTATTTGGGGCCAAGAGAAAGAGCCAAATTCAGAACCTTGGAGAGCTACACATAGCCAGTAGTGCAGGCAGAAGGTAAAGAGATAGCTAAGGGGCAGCCTGAAGCAACTTAACACACCCAAGGCTGTGGATAAGACTGGGGGTGGGGGGGTGGTGGAGACTCATATCCCCTTCAAGGGCTCACTAAGACCCTGAGCTCCAAGCACTTGGGGTGGTACAAGTACTCTGTGGTGTATTCATGAAACATGTCTCCCATGCGCCGATACTGGAGGCACTGGGTGTGTGCCAGGGACACATGTGAATGAATGAGCACACATGCAGCCCTGGAGCAGTGTGAGGTAGTTTATTGGGAGATAAACTGATAAAACTGTGCCAACAGGGGCCAAGCACTGAGCAGAGGAGGAGACAGCTGGTTCTGCCTGAGAGAGCCAGGGAGGCACCATGAGGGTGTGTACTTATCTAGGAAAGCCTCATAGGGAAGCAAGACAGGAGCTCTCCAGGTGGCTGGAGTGCAGGTTGAGAAGGCTCCAAGGTTTGAAAGGGCCCTTGCCATGCTATTAAACAGGTTACTGGAGTCTATTATGTGCAGGTGATCCAGGGAAGGGTGGCCAGGAAGCTTCTGCCTATGTCAAATGAAGAGGTGAGTGCACACGAGGCAGATGAAGCTGCAGCACAGTGCTACAGCCTTTGCTTAGGATGTGTATAGCTCTGGCATGTGTGGTGATGCACTGCCGTGAGCTGACTCATTGCGGCCTGAGGTGCATTCATGGGGCCTGCTCTGGGCTAGGTTAGTTCCTGTCGTCAAAACGCCCATTGTATGCCACTGTGGGGTCCCTAAAGGGCTGGCACTATGATTGATCTCGCTCTGTAGCCTCCATTTTTTGCCCTAATCCTCAGCCCAACTCCTGGCCTCCAGCCAATGGTTTCCCTGTGGTTTTGTCAGAGCTGGGTTCTGCAGCCGATAACCCAGGCTCCTGACTGCAGACACACCAGTCGCTAATGCTACTTAAAGCAGGATCTATAGAGTCTGGTCGCTTAGATTTGGGAAAGCCAGCTACCGATTCCAGTAACAGGACAGCTGTCAAGATAGCCCAGAGATGGGGGTGGGGTAGGTAGAGGAGAGACAGAAGGAAAGGGGGAATCCTTCCACAGGTACCTTCCATCTGCTTTAGTCTACTCTCATTATTTCCAAAGCATTCTGACAGCCACCATCCCAGTAAATAAATCAATAGTTTTAAAGGATTTGCAAGAATTAGTGAACCAGAGCTGGAAGTACAATTGGTTCAAGTACCCAAGTAAACAGGGAAATGAAACAGAAGGCCCTGGATGCTAGGGGCTAATGGCAACTCCAGATGCTATGGACGGGGAATTCACAGCAGCCCATCAAACTGGATTAAGAGGTAGGAGGGGAGAGTGGGTATGCACTTGTGTGTGGCTGAGGCACAAGGACCCTTTCCTGCCCATCTGTGTCCTCCACAGTCTCCTAGGGGACTGTCTCTCCCTGGTTCTCTGTCTGTGTCCACCTCCCTTTCCATCTGTGGACAGGTCAGGTCTGGGAACCACACCCACCTCCTACCCTTTCAGGTTATGAAAACCTGGGCTCTTTTCTAGTTTTTCACAAAGCTATTGGTCTCTTGCATCATACAAGTCATGTCTGCTGCCATCCCAGGAAAATTAGGGGATCCTAATAATCATAAAGAAGAAAGTAGGAATGTGCCTCCAGTGGCTCAGGCCCTGGAGAGAGTGGAGGTCAGGCACTATCCAACGGGACAGCACAGTGGCAGGTGAGGAGCCAGCTGGGGATGAATCAAATCACAGACTGCATGCCAGCTTACCCATCCTACCCATCATTTGGCTATAGTCCCCAGTGGTTTTTATCATGTGACAGGGTCCCTGGGGTTGGAAATATCAACAAGGGGCTGCATTGACCCCCCTTATTCTCCCAACTTTGGTTGTGCCTTTTCCCCAATGTCCTATGCCAATTCATTCTTCCGTCCACTTCTGTCTTCTGGACAAGTGCTGGTGGGTAAAAATGCTGACTTTCACTATTTCTCTGCAATCATTGGTCCCCACATCTATTCTGGACACAGCTACAGATTCTGTGCTCCAAGTGACAACCTA
Organism: Acomys russatus; assembly: GCF_903995435.1. Lineage (NCBI taxonomy): Eukaryota > Metazoa > Chordata > Mammalia > Rodentia > Muridae > Acomys > Acomys russatus. The sequence continues at coordinate 26,285,867 of NC_067137.1, forward strand.
CTGTTACAGACCCCAAGAACACACAGGCTGTGGGTACACAGCCAGTGCTCTTGGACCCTTTAGATCAATTTCCTTAGCCTGGTACTGTTTCCTGTTTCTTCATCTCAGTACTGCATTTAATCACAGCTCTTTCTGCCCAGGTCATTTTCTTGCAGGTCTCTAGTTTGATGGTTGGCTTTTCCTAGGAGGCAGAACTTACCAAACTCTACACTAAATTAACAGTCCCACCTTTTACAAATACATGGAGTATAGTTACTCAATAGTTGCTATCCTGTGTTAGTGGGCCTGGGCTTTTACACATCCCTATGAGCATGCCTCTTGCTTAGGGTTGGCTAGACACTGGGCCCTGGCTACTGTGCCTCAGTTAGCAGAAGGTGGGCAAAGTGGGCACGTAGTAGAGGGCACCGGCCCTGTTCAGACCCAAATGCTGGAAAGATGAGCCAGGGTCACACAGTGTTTATAGAGCATCACTGTGAGTTGATCCCATGTGAGAGGGAAGACACAGAAGTGGTCCATGACACTGGAAGCGAAGAGATGGGCGACAGTGCTTTCACAGGCATGTCACAAGATGGACTTGGGCATAAGATTCACCAGGAAACTTAAAAAAAAAATGACTCATGGTGGTGCATACCTTTAATCCCAGAACATGGGGATCTCTGTGAGTTTGAGACTGGTCTGGTCGACATAGCAAGCTCCAGGATAGACAGGACTACATAGAGACCCTGTGTCAAGAAAAATGCCTACGCTCTACCCTCTATAGTGTCTGAGTCAACAGTATGTGGAGGGTGAACTTAAGCACTAGGATTTCTTACAAAACATTTTTTAGGATGTGTGCATCTTCATCGGTGTGTGAGTGCATGTGTGAAGGCCCAGCGTCTTTCTTGGTTGCTTTCTATCTTATATACCAAGATAGAGCCTCCCTGAGAACCCAGAGCTCAGCATTTGGCTAGTGTGACCAGCCAGCTTGCTTAGAGGATTCACTGTCTCTATCTCCCTTGCTCTGTGATTATAGGTTGGATGCCATGCCCATCTGGCCTTTTATGTGAGTTCTATAGATTCAAACTCTGGTCCTCAGGTTTGCACAGCAAGTGTGTTACCCCAGCACCATTTCCCCAACACTGGCTCGGCCTTCCTAAGCACTCCTCAGAAGATGCTAACGCACAACAAAACCAGAACCTCTGGTTTCGCGGCCGTGAACTGCTGTTGGTTTTGCCTTTTTATTTTCACTCCTCAAGTGTCCAGATCTGTTTTCAGAGTGCAAAGACATTTACTGAAAAAAAAAAAAAAAAATTAAGGAATGACAGCTCAACAGCTCCAAGTGCCAGCAATTCATGCAAATGAATGCAAATAAATACACACTTTCATACATATGTTTATGCAAATATTCTTGTGGTCCTGCAAATCACTCACTTGCCTGCAAGCAGCCACCTACAATTTCTTGGTGAGAACCCCAGCAGGGGTCCTGGGTTAATGACAAGTGGTATCGTGACCTCCCAGAATGACATATCTATTAGCAACTTCATCTCATAAGTCCTATGGAACAACACTGAACTGAACTCTGTGTGCCTCAGCATCTCCCCCAGGCACACGGGCCCCCACTACTCACTCAAGGCTGCAGGGGAGGGAAGGCTCATAAACAGCTGCCCAATGGACACGCCAAGGCTACCAGGTCAGAAAGCAGTAATGGCAGCTGATGGGTGGCTGGAAGCTGCTGTGAGGACAAGGGCTGGTTGGCTTTAGCTCAGCGCCAGTCTGGGTGGGTTGGCATGTGGCGAGGCACTCGTCCTGCTTAGACTGTGTGCCCCACTCTTGTTGTCTGCCTGATCATACCCTACAGCTCATTTGTCTCAGCAGGGGACATATGTCAGAAGAAAACACAGCCCAGCCAAGATTATAGATGGGTGCCCTGCTGTGCTTCTACTTCTCCGTCAAGCTTTCTGAGGTGGCACACATCTGCACATACCCCTAGTGCTGTCCAAGGTGCGGGGATCTCGGCAAGTGGGGAGAGCTATGAGTGAATTTAAAGCTTCCTTGAGTGCCATGTCCTGGCCTCTGGGGATCCTAGATCAGTCTGCTTTGTAAGCTTTGGAATGTCACACATAATTTCTTATATCTCCAGATGCCCCACCTGGGAGGTAGATGCCACCAGCCTTTGGAAGGCTTCAGGACATTGAAAAGTAAGGTTCCCGGAGGTAAGATTCTGGCTTATGTTATACAGTAGGTGTTTAATATGCTCCAGATGACTGACAGGAGGAGGCGTTCACTTCACCTCACCATGCCTTATCACCTTAGCTCTCCTGTGATTACACATACAACCTGGGGAGGGCAGGGCTTGGCTTGACTCCATTCTGGTAATCATCCTCAGAAAGGAGGAGAGGTGCCTGTGTGTCGGGAAGAAGCAGAGAGCTCCCAATACATTCAGCCTGGAGAGGACCTCTGAAACTAATGTCTAAGTAGAAACCAGAACTGAGTTCAGAATTCAAGTACGATTCTGAGTCAGCAAAGACCTGTCCCAGCAACCTTCCTGGACTCCTGTGACCACTAATCATCCAAGCCCTAACACCCCCTGTGTGTTGGAATGATAATGGCTGCACAGGCTCATAGGCAGTGGCACTATTGGGAGGTGTGGCCTTGTTGGAGTAGGCGTGGCCTTGTTGGAGGAAGTGTGTCACTGGGGGCGGGCTTTAAGGTCTCAGAAGCTCAAGCCAGGCCCAGTGTGTCTCACTCTCTTCCTGCTGCCGGCCGACCTATATGTATAATGCTCAGCTCCAGCATCATGCCTGGCTGCGCACCGCCATGCTTTCCGCCATGACGTTAATGAACTAAGCCTCTGAAAGTGTAAACCAACCCCAGTTAAATGGTTTTTCTAAGAGTTGCCATGGTCATGGTGTCTCTTTCACGGGAACAAAACCCTAACTAAGATACCCCATGCTTCGAGAGCAGACGGGAGTTCCACCATGTTGGGTTGGAAGACAGTGCAGCCTTGCTGACGTCACAGGTCATTCATTCACAGTTCTTGTGGGCTCAGCCTTTTCCAGGAAGAAAGCAGTTTTTACACACGAGGAAATTACTTTGCAGAGGATCAGCTGGATCCAGCCTGACCACCAGTCAGTCGCCCAGCCTCTGAGAGGGCCGATGCCTCCAAGGGTACTGTCTCCTTTCTCTGGGTGGCTTAAATTCAGTTTTAAAGGGCAATTCTATTCTTTAATTATTTCAGGCTGACCCTTTACCTCGTCAGTGTTTCTAGGCCGTTGAGGAGGTTGGCTGCCTCAATCACACAGGTGCTAAGCGATAAGGTCCCTCCTCTGGAGAGGAAGGGGAGTCCTCACCTCCAGAGCTTGCAGGCTGATTGGCTGGGGGCCTTCCCAATGGGCTTCAAGTATGACTTGACCTCACCCACCTGTAGACCAAAGGCGGGCCAGCTCTGGGGAAGGGGGAGGGGGGAGACGCTGAGTGCCCTATGTCAACTTCTGTAGTTAACAGCAGTCACCAAGCTGACAACAAACTAAGAGACTCTGAGCAATGGAGCCACCTTACTTAGGACTCCAGGACTCCTAGGCAGATAATTTCGGAGGACAATTGTCCAGAGTCCAGACCAGTCCAGACCTTAGAACCCTTAAGAACCGGACAAGGGACAGGTTTTCTAGCCAGGGCCCAGAACTTAAAATTCAAGGTACCATGGCCCATGGAGAGAACAGGGCTTGACACAGCCTAGCTCTGGAGGCTGGCCTTCTGATTTAAAACCTGGGTGCTCAGCCACAGGGTAGCTAGCCGTCAACCTGGGAGCTCAGCCACGGGGTAGCTAGCCATCTGGAGAATCCTCTCAGCTCCTCGGTGCTGTGAAGTTCCCTCCCCTGCCTCCAGGTCTCTGACTGGCACCTGACAGTGTGCAGGGTATTAATTATGGTCAAAGCTTTTCAACATGCAATAAAAAGCCTTTTAAAACGTTCCGATGGGAGGTGATTAACTCTATTAAGTGACATTATGGATCTTCCTATCTGTTGCTTTCATAAACATAGTTGTAGGCGGAATGTTTTATTATGGACATAAAAATGTCCCGCATTACAATGCATAAGCACATATTGATGTTGTATTTCTTTTCGGCGCTACCGCCCCAATCCCCAACCACTCCGAAAAGAAACTACACGTCTTAATAATTTATGCTCCAAGTTTTAACCAGGATTATCAATGGCAGCTTTTGAGCTTTCTCTTTTGGCAACACAATAGATCATAGTAAAAATGCACCGACAAGCGATGTGTCCGTTTGATTTTTTCCACCTGAATCAGCAGCCCAAATTCCAGACACAGCAGTTTAGGGCAAGCCGCACGCTGAAGAATTTAAGTCTAAGCATTTAATCTGTTCTTTCCATAAATTTCTGCTGCTTGTGCTTTATAATGATTCTACCAGAGGAAGTTTATTTATATCGCAGATTCCCAGCATCAGCACATTGAGAACACAACGCAATTGCTCAGTCAATAGCTTACAGCCATGTATAATATCACTCCGGAAATCAAAAGCCCATTTGAAGAAGAGAAGGCTCAGATTAAAGTCACTTTAAGACATCAATAACTTGGACTGGCTGAGGAGAAGATATAAATATCCGGCGTGCGCATATGCAAATAGGAGCTCGCAGACGCGCTACCTCTGCGCGGGAACCTCCCCGTGGAGACTTGCTGCACGTGACGGCGGCGCGAGGGGCTGGGTGGGCGGTGCCTCACAGGCACCTGGGAGGGGCTACGGCACGCCTGTCCTGCATACTGCGCCTGCGCGACCCGCGGACAGCAGCTTGGGCAGGGGCTAGGCTGACAAGAGGGCAGGGCTCCGGAGTGAAAAGACCCAATGAAGGAAAAAGGCTACCTAGAACGACACCTGCGTCATGCAACCCGGACGTTCATCTGTGCCCTGTAGCTGGACGAGCCTGTCCTAGGATGCATGTTTTCTTTCTGGAGACTAGCCATTATCTTATTTCCTTTATATCTCTGGGCGGGGGTGGAGGTGGGGGTGTGGGTGGGAAGCTTCCAGAGAAAAGAACTTGTCCAAGACCTCGAAGCTTGTGAGCCTCAGGACCACGATCAAGCTGTGCTTACTAAAAATTGAGTTTTTAAAAACGATTTCCTTTTGCTGTTTTTTTGTTTGTTTGTTTTCTCATCGTGGACACTCTCTGTAGGGCAGGGCAGGTGCGGCAGCCTAGGAAAGTTTAGGGTTTATTTGGGACTATGAAGCCTGGAGTCTGAAGGGTACAGTAAAGTCCTGATGTAGACAACAAAACAAAACAACCAAAAAACCAAACCGCTCAAACAAACAGGTGGCTGTCATGGGCTACGGTTAGGCTGTATGTATTTAGATGGCTCGCAGGCATGGGGAGGGGCTGGCTGGCTGGCGGGTACCCGTGGTGGGTGGGTGGGGTGTGGTGGTGGGTGGGTAGGGTGTGGAGGGAGAAGGGGATCTCTGAGAAGAGGTCTAGAGCCAGCTAGGGCAGCTTGGCTCTACCTCTGAGTTGCAGAGGGGATGTTAGGCTTCAAGGGAGGAAAGGAAGGCACTGTTCACTGGGAGGGGCTTGTGGAACCCCAGTGGCGACTGGTCAACCCATCGTCCAGTGACCAGAAGTATCTAAGGCCTTAGTGGCCCAGAGCTTATATTGTCTACATCCCCCCTGATGTGGCTCTGCACAGGGCAGGGATCCGTGAAAAAGAGAATTAAAAACAAACAAAACACAAAACAAAACCTGGCCAAGAGAGAAAGTGAGGGCAGGACATTTAAATGCAGTTATGGAAACCTATAGAAACTGACGATTGCGAAGCAGATTTTTTGAGGGTGACTTTTTGTCTAGATATCTCTGCTTCTGTGGGTAGCCCTGATCACAATGCCCCAGCCATTCATCCACGTGTGCATGCCCTCATGCATCCAACACACACGTGTTTACTGAGGGCAGCTACGTGCCAACACTGGGACTATAGAATGGAACGAAGCAGATGGGAAGGCTGCTTTGGAGCCGACTTCTCGCTCCAGGGTATCTGGTGACCCACAAGGCGTGCCTTTTCTCTAGGGCTGGGCGGCTCAGCTAGTTCAGGCAGGCTGGGTAGTGATGGGGGAGGTAGGAGTGGGTGGGTCCTTACTCAGGCGTTCGCTGTACCTAGACCCAGAGCTCTGGGCAGATATGGCTTACAAGAGGCATGGGGCTCTGACTTATTGTGGCTCCTCCCTTCTTTCACAGCAGCCAAAGCTCCTCATAGAACTAGAGTCAGTGGGGGCACCTGTACTCCCCGCTGGGTAAGACCATTCTCTTCTGTTGAAATGACCTCTTTCTAGGAAGTGGAATACACTCCTGTCCCTCTCTGTAGTGCTCTCTGTCCTGTCCCAGCTGTAGCATGGCAGAGCCAGACTTGGTGAGCAAGGAAGGCAGTGGAGACCATGCAATGTGTGCAGAAGCTGCCTTAAGGGGCTCTCTAGGGCACTTGGAACCTTCTATCAGAGCTTCTTTCATTGCCTCAGAGTGGGTAAGAAATGCTTGCATGGTGCCTCCGATTGGTCCCTGTCAACAGGGGCTTCAGCTGCCACCTGCCCTAGGACACTAGTTGGATTCACACAGTTGGTGGCTCATAAGTTGAGTGTTGGACCTCTCCCCACTCCTGGCTATGAGACCCAGCTATTGCTGGTTCCACTCAGAAACTTCTGACTTCCCAGGCTTCTCGGAAAAGAACGGATGCACTGTTTCTACAGTTTCCTAGAGAGATTTCTGGGTGAAGCTGCAGGGGTTCTGAAACCGTAGTTATAGAACTCTGAGGATGTCTTCCGAATTCCCCACGAAGGGTAGGCAACCGCCACCGGACTGTGGGCGAGCATCCGTGCCAATCAGCACAGGTGAGGGAAGTGGGAGCCAGGTGGAGTTGGGCAGAGGGACCTCTCTGGTAGCTTGGGTGTGATCTCATCCCATACTCCCAACTGGGGTGGCTCACTGATGAGACAACACTTCCAGGACTCTGGAGAGAATGGGTGGCAGAGGACTCAGGCCTGGAATTAGGCTGGCGATTGGCCTGGGGGTTCTGTGTGGGGTTCAGGGAGGTTTCTGGAGGAAGCACTGGCTATAGGCAGGGTGAGGATGTAGTAGGGATGTCATCTTATGCAAGAGCTGTGGCTGTCCCACAGAGGTCCCAGGGAGCTGAACGGTGGAGAGGGCAGAAGCCTGGAGTGGCTTGCCAAGAGGTCCTCTGGAGGGCTTGAGCGGAGGACTACCTGATCCGAGTCTCTAAGGAAAGACTTCTGTGCGCAGAGTGCAGAGTGGCCAGGGATCAGCGGAAGGTGAGGCAGCTCCCTACCTAGGGAAGCGGAGAGCATGGAGGGGATGCCTATGGTGGGAGAAGGGCCTGGGTGCAGGAGGCTGGGCAGTGAGCTGAGCTGAAGGGCCTCATATGGAAGAGGTAACAGGCCAGGTGTCCTCATGGGAGAGTGGAGCTCTTCAGGGCTGGCCACTCTGGGCTTCCATGGGGCATATCTCTATCAATTCAAAGCCTACTTATCAGGGATGGCGTCATGCCCCTTTGTGGTGTCACATGGGACAAAGCCATGAGGAACCCTAGCCCCCCTAGCCATTCCTGGAACCAGACACAGAGGGTATAAGGTGAGTGCAGGTTAAAGGATGCTTCGTGTCCGTTTCTACTCTGTCCCCAACCAGTCGAGTAACCATAAGATAGAAATGTAATGTTTCTGAGCTATAGCTTCATCTGTAGATGGGGGGTCAAACAGCCCCTAGTTCACAGATGTAAAGATTAAATGGGTCAATATGAGCAATGAGCTTCGAAGAACATTCCGGAGGGAGACAGCGTCCACAGCCTTCCTCCCCACCAGGCTGCGGCTCAGAGGTCAGCCATGTCACTATACAACTGAAGGGGGCGTAACTCCCCTGAGAGTTCTCATGGGGTATCCTGAGTTACTCTTGCCGTTCTCTGGTAGGTGGCAGGCAAGGGTCTTAAGAAAAGGGTACCTTTTTTACATATCACGTAAAGTTGCTAAATTGGCCGGTGGCGGGGGTGTTCTAAAGTCATTCACAGTTGGGTGGGGGAGATAGACATGAAAATAGACTGTCAAGATGCTCTGGTAAGGAGGAAGGGTGGAGTCTGCACGTGTCCCTGAGGGTTAGCTGAGGAGAGGGCTCGCTCTTCCATACTAAGCCTGCCTCAGAAAATTCCCACTAGGAAACAATGATTCAGAACCTCTCCTGTCCCAAACTGATGTATCTCATGAGGGAAACCTTGCTCTCAGACCCTCCAATAGTCCCCAGTCGGGAGACAGACGGGGCTGTATCCCGGAGAGGCCCAAGTCTCTTTGCTCAGGTTATCAATGTGGAGTCTTTCTCTGTGTGTTCAGTCCCCTGTGGAAAAGGCAGGCACTGAATACAAAATAGATACCCAGATCTCTGTGTGCCACACTTCCTGCTTGAGCTGTGACTCCTGACTAGCTCATAATTTACCTCATGTTCTGTGCTGGCTATCAAGAGGCTCCAGGCTCCTGAGGCAGATCTCATGGCAGCCCCCTTGCCCAGAAGGAGGTGCAGAGGTCAGTGTACCTAAAGGGGACACAACAGCCTGTGCCAGGAACATGCAGGGGGAAGGAGACCCCTGTGAACTTCACAGGGGACCTCAGGGTTGGACTGCCCCCTGCACCTCTGCTGCCAGCTCCCTCATCAGCAGTCAGTGTGGAAGCTAAGATCTTGTCATTTGGCCTGTACTGAAAGGGAGGGGCCTTCCTCAGAGTCAACAGAGGGAGCCCTGGAAGATAAGATGGTTCAGTTTGTGCTGGTCTAGTCTGGGAACACAGGGTCCTCCTTGGTGGGAGTAAGCCTGGCACAGGAGGCTAATGAGGGAGAGGGTAAAGGACACGTAGGAAGGAGAGCTGTGGAGGGGAGGAAGGGAGAGGGTCAGGGGAAAAGGTGGGTTCAGATGGCAAAGAGCCTCTAGGCCTGGGGCTCACCATCAGCTGGCGTCATACTCAAGGAGCATATACTTTAGAGGCCTCTGACCGGCAGCTGAGAGGTCAGGGGAAAAATATATCCTCACCTGCCCCACTGAGTCCCTTTCTGGAGCCCGGAAAACTCAAGAGAAAGGATGTTGGGTGACCAACAAGCCTCCTCAAGTAACAGTGATCCAATGGGGTGGGGGTGGGGGTCAGAGGGCAGGGAAAGGAAGGCACTGTCCTCCTTCTGAAGCTGTAGTTAGTCCTCCAGAGGAGCACCTGCCCAGGGGAGGAGACAGCAGCTAGGCCTCCAGCTCTGCACCAAGTTCCCATGGAAGGAGTCTCAAGCCTCCCTCCCAAGGAGGACCAAGGGATTTTTTTTTCTACTCTGCTGAGCTCTAGCAAAGATATCAGCACATGGTTAATCTTCCTTTTGCTCAGAAATGCAGAGTAATTTGCCCGAATGGGGATTTCTGCATATTTATACTAATGTCTGTGTTTAAAGCTTATGAGACAGGGAATTGCTGAGAGATGTCCATTAGCAATATATACAGGCTGCAATTATTCCTTTATGGTGTGTGGTTTGACTGCAGAATATTTTATTTCTACGGAGGTAGTGGGCTTCGCCTACTGTGTTTTCTTATATGCCGGAAGAAATCAATAAGCACAGAAAAGAACTGAAGAGAGGCAAGAATAAAAGAAATGTGACCTTTTAGGAGTCTGAGAGCCTTGAATACACTATGCCAGGAACTGCCTTTGTCCTCAGAATCTAAATGTGAGTAAGTGCTCAAGTGGGCAGAATTGGGGGCATTTAAGACGTGGACAAGAACGTTTGCACTTTCCTTAGGACAAGGCGAAGCTGTTAGTTCACAGGACCAGGAGGAGCCAGAAGGGATGTCCTGTCAGAGACCAACGGGACAAGAGGACAAGGTGCGTCTTCAGAGCATCCCACTTCTAGCCCCCATTCTCATCCTCCAATTTCTCCCCATGTCAGAAGGAGGTTTTCATCAGAAATAAGGGAAACACCAGATCTAGGCCCACAGAGGTTAAGAGTAGTGGCTGCTCTTCCAGAGGACTCAGGTTCTATTCAAAGCACATACACAGCAGCTCACAACTGTCTGTAACTCCTGTTCCAGGGGATCCAACACCCTCACAGAGACATACACACATGCAGTCAAAACACCAATGCATATAAAATAAAGCTTCTTGGAATCTGCAGGTTATGTCAGAAAGCACAGCTGTTCTTGATGTGGCGGGCTGGAGGTCCAGGGGACAGCATTTCTAGATATAGTCTACAATTCTTGAGCAGGAACGCCAGGGTGGGTGCAGGACCCAGGGGCGGCTCCTCATAACGGTTCGGCCAGGAATCTCCTGTGAGATTATATCCCTCAGAAGTTCACATTCTTCCTCTGTAAGTTCCATCTCCATTAACCTCCCATCACTAGCCTTTTCTGGATTTTATAGGGCCGTTTATTTCTTGGTCTTTTACTAGATAGGGTCTCTTTATGCTACCCAGAGTGGTCTTGAACTCATGACTCTCCCACTAGAGCTTCTGCAGTGCTAAGATTACCGGTGTGTACTGCCATGTCTGGCTTCAAAGGAATTTTTGTATCTGCTAGAGGGTATGAGACAGACAAACCCCAAGCAGGAGTCACATACTTTTGAACCCTTTCTGCACTCTGGAGGTCTTCAGCATTTTGCCACTGGGAGGAGATTGCTCAGCCTGAGAGGCTCCCAGGGCCTAAAACTCCAAACTGGGTGAAAGGAGGGACAACTGATTGAGTATAATAGCAAACTGCCCAGGGCACTGCTTCTGTCTTTCCCTGGGGCTGCCACACCCCATGGCCCTTCCCTTTCACCTTCTGTCGTGTCTCACAGTTCTCCCTAATCTATCTGCTCCAGAGTCTCTGTGATGTTGAAAACGTGTGGGAATCTCCACTGGATCCCAGGTGGTCTCCTTCTGGCCAGCATCTGTCGCCACACACACGTTCCCCTGCAGGCTGGTCTTCAGGTGTGGACCCCATTCCCCCCTGGTGGGAAAGCGCTATTCTTTCTTGGCTCCAAAATAGTTTCTTGAAGTTGACGCTGACTTCTCACTTGCCTTCTTGCACAGCGATCTCTTCCAAGAGGCGCTGGGGTCCAGAAGAGGGACAGATGGTCCCCTTCTTTTTATAACACGGCCAGTCTTTTGAAGTGAAGAGCTATAAACACAAGTTTGTCTTTAGCAGATGTTCTGTGGGCACAACAAGTGCCACTTTGTGCTCTTAAGCGACTGTGACTGGCGGTAACTCGGGAGGAGCCGGAAACAGGGCTTTGGTGCATGCTCAGGGGGGCACAGGGGCCATGGTGTGCTGTTTCCCATGCAGGCTGCAGCCAAGCTCGAGTCTCTGCTCAGCCAGTTCTCTATACTTGTGTGGCCCGGGGACTGCCCATAGCAGTTCCACTGTGTGGGGGCCATTTCTGCAGTGCTGGCTGTGGGGACTGCATGCTTCAACATCCTCCAGCTACATGGATCAGCCACTGCGCTATATTCATCACGGCGGTGTTCAACCTCTATGGCTGTAAAGGGCTGGGTGGAAGACCTTGCTGAAGACACAAATGGCTGGCCAGACATGGCATCTGTTGAGCTTTGCAGAAGTTGAAGGTTAAATGTCGGCAGGCGGCCAATTCCTATAGCTCCTGCGCTGGTGGCTCCTCATCCATTGGTGACAGAGACATGAGGCGTCAATAACGACTTCTAAATGGATGTGCTGCCGTCTAGTAGATTTCAAGACTTTCGTTCATTTAAAAGGGCATAAGCTCAATTAATAGACCTCATTAACTTCAAAGATGTATCATCTTTGCTCAGAGCTGGGTCCTTCATAGTATGACTGGCTCCATTAACTTTATTGCATTGGCAATACTTTGAGTAAGGCGTGGGAGACGTAGCAACAGGAAAGAATTCCCAGGGCCGCTTGCCTCCCAAGCTCCAGTGGCTTCTGTGGCCAGTGTTCTGTCGGCAGCTTCCTCAAGTAGCCTAGTGCTCTCCCCCACCCCCATGGGAATTCCACACAGCTATCTTATCCATCTACCTATCGGCCCCCGAACAAAGAACTCCAAGAGCCTATTGGTCCCATGATGCTAGGATATATAAAGCAGCCACCATAGGGCTTATCCATCTTTAGCCCTAGTGACAACCAACAGGGACCTACAGGTGTGGAATGGTAGGAGGGACACAGTCACTGGAGATCCACTCTCATCATGCCACCGGCCCCTGGGTATCTGCCCTATCTGAGCCTTTGTGTTTTCATGTAGGAGTCTGCCGAAATGGGACAACTTCAAGGAGTACATAAATACAGAGCAGAATGAACATGCAGCGAGAGGAAAATGCATGGCAGCTATTGTCCCTGCTGCTCACCCTTCTGGAAGACAAGGTTACACTTTCCAGCTCAACCCATATCTTGTCTGTAACAGTAGTCCCTGACGAAAGCTTGAGACAACTCCACAAGGTCAGCTTCATTTCCTTGACAGATATCATTACTAGCAAGACCTAGGAGGGGGGCCAGATTCCATGTCTACTTAACTGGTGAGACCAGTGACATGGCACCGGGAAGTCCGAAGGTCATGAACACCCTCATGCAGAACAAAGACCTGGGCCTGGGGAGACAGCTCAGCAGTTAAGAGCACTTACACTCCAAGCCAAGCCTGAGGACTGGAATTCAGACCCACAGAACAAGTGGGGTGTGGTCTTGAGCACAGCTGCAAGCCCGCCTGGCAGAGAAAGGGGAAGACGGGGTGATTTCTATGCTTGCTGGCCTTTAGCTTAGCCAAAGAAACTCGAGGTCCAGGTTCAGTAAGAGACCATGCCTCAAAGGCATAAGGTGGAGACCGCCAGAGGATGCTCCTCTAGCTTTTGTATCCATGTCCAAGAGTGTGTATCCACCATGTGCAATACATCACACACACAGCTATAGTCACACACATTCTCTCTCTCTCTCTCTCTCTCTCTCTCTCTCTCTCTCTCTCTCTCTCTCTCTCTCTCTCTCTCTCACACACACACACACACACACACACACACACACACACACACACAGAGAAAGAAAGGTTAAAAACCCAGGAATTATTTCTGGGATCCATAAATTCCAGAACCTGCCTGTTCAAATATCTAGTGAGATCAGAAGCTTTGAGTGTTACTACAAGATGACCACAAAATCCAGGGTTTTCTAAGGTCCTGGAGCTCAGATTTGAATAGGTAGCAAGGCATCTTGGGCCCCTGAGATTGGCCCCTGAAGGTACTCTGGGCAACAATGGATGATCATAGTTGACCATTTGCTCCATCCCGGGAGACCAAGTTTACCAAGCAGGCATGTCCAAAGAAGGCATCAACCATGAGACTCGATAAGGTGAGGCCCCGTGTCCCCGAGTTAGGGTTGCCTGGGTCACCTTTCCTTCTCCTATTAGGACAAGTGTCCCCCTAGTGACATATTCAGGGGCCATTACCAATCCAGTCCATGTGGCCCCATATGGACGTGGCCTTGGGTGAGAGCGTGGCCCTGCCTCTGAGAACACACAGCTCCTATGGGGTGCATGGCTCTGTTTCAGCTGCAGGTCACAGGCATGCAGGCTCTGGGTTTGTTACTGTGAGGAGAAAAAGCCATCCAGGATGGAGGTATCCCAGCAGCAGGGAAGTGACTGTCCAGGCCACCCAGGCAATAGGGGTGTGTTCCCTGGGAACTTGCTAGAGAATCCCTGGGAATGATGTGATATTCTGTGATGCCTTTAACTTTACTTCCCCTGCCTGTGGAATGAAGGCTCAGGCAATACCCTCCCCTGTTATCCACTATGATGCTCACGTGGAGAAGGTTGTGAAGGATGAATGGCTTGTTAGAAGAAGATTCTTACGTGAAGACAGGGAGGTGGGTAGCTTTTCAGAGAGCAGAGTTGGGACAGGAGTGGGATTTAAAGAAAAACAATTTTAGAATTTCAGTGCAAAGTTTAACTTGAGGTAAAAAAAAAAAATGTTAAGTGCATGGCAAGTGTGCTGTAGTGAGGGGCCACCCTTTCTGTTTGCCAATTTGATGGATTTAAACACAATTATGGCCAGGCACGGTGGCACATCCCTTTAGTCCTAGCACTTAGGACAAAGAGGCAGGAGGATCTTTATGAGTTCCTGGACAGGCAAGTCTACATCTTATTTAAAAACAAAACAAAAATCTCAAAAAACAAAGACTACTACAGACTGACTTGGATTCAGTCAAAGCCATATCTTCATACCCACATAAGGTGACTGACTGCATTTGGAGATGGGCCTTTAAGGAGTTTACAAGGGTAACCCAATAGGGGTAGTGCCCCTTTAAGAAGACACAGCACAGATACTCTTTCATCAAGCAAAAACCTTAGGGAGACACAGCATCAAGGAGAGAGGTGCCAGGAGACAGCGGCCCTGACTCACTTTGCCTTAGATTTCCAGCCTTTGCCGCTGTGAGAAAGCACGGTCTGGTTGAAGCCACCCCATCTGCAGCTGCCCCAGTAGGGTCATACAACCCACCCTGCTGAAGCTGGCGAGAGCACGTGTGTACTGGCCTTTTCTGCAGACTACATCTGAGGCACTGGGTAATGACAAGTGGGAAGTCATTCAGAAAAGAGGAGGGGCCAGTAGGCAGTTCACAGGGCTGTGCCAGGTTGTCCACCATGCTGTGGAGAGACTAGGAGAGTAAAGAAAATTTGCTCAGCTATGCCCTGAAACTCTTGCACTTCTCTCTGAGGTGGGTGTAATACACACACACACACACACACACACACACACACCTTTTTTTTTTCCTTTTAAAGAAGATTTACACCAAGAAAACAAGCAATGACAACTATTTCAATAAATGGCAACCTTTTGGCCATGTTTTTCTTCAAGCAATTTACACGATGTTTTGTGTCCCTGAAATACTACGCTTGTCTTATTTTTTTTACCTTTTACGTTTCTAGAATAGGGAGTGTGCTCCTGAATGGGATGCAATTTCAATCAAAGCGCTTCTCATTGAACTGGTTTTGTGCCATGTTTTCTCCAGTTCTGCTTCATGGTGTAGTATATTGTTTGTCTGGTCCTTCCCCATCACGCAGGGGCAAGCAGCAGGCACCCCACACACTCTATCGAAATATCATGCTCAGAACTGACCCCAGCCTTTGCAGAGGAAAATTCTGGAACCAGACCTGACTTCATGAGTTTAGGAGCACCATTTACCAGCAGGCGAAGCCTGTTCAGCGAGTGGTTAGGCACCAGGAACTTTGCCATCAAACCTCTGTCATACCGGGAGAGAGAGAGAGAGGTACACAGTGAACTTTTGGACTTTGGGTGTGTCCCTGACTTCCCTTTCAAGACTTAATGGTGGCCAGGAGTCTGATACCTAGGTCAAAGTCTAGGATGATCAAGTAACCGTTCACCTTCTAAGATCACAAAGGCTTGGAGGTGGATGGGTTACTGCCTACAAAACATGGTCTGACTGAGGTAGGGAGGTCAGCCGGTAAGCAGCCTGTGTGTACAGTCAGGCTTTGAGTGCCTGGTGCTCAGAGAAACAGACATTCTGAAAATAACTTAGCAATCCAGTCATGGCTTTCTTTGTGGACCACTTGAGGAGGAGGAGGAAGAGGAAGAGGAGGAGGAGGAGGAGGAGGAGGAGAAATGTGTGTATGCATGAGTGTGTGTGTGTGTGTGTGTGTGTGTGTGACTCTGTGATACACAATTCTGTATCACACTTTCTTCCCTTCATCTACCCTCCTGCCTTTTGACTGCCTTTAAGGTCTTCATCTCTCCTGCCCTTTCTCCTCCCGGCCTCCATAGTTCTCACTGCCGCTTCCTTGTTCTTTCCCCCAGTGGAGTGCAGCCTTTCTTACAGCCAGACCTTACCTTTCTCCTGAGGCCTCTTCCCATGTCTGGAGTGCTTTTGAGTCACCCAGGGCCTCCTGATTGGTAGAAGCAGAGATTGTGTGGGGCACACAGCCAGCATGCTGCCTATGCCTTTTTGTTTGGCTTAGGGGAGAAGCACGTGTGGGCTCTACACAGAGTTTGGTGTCTCAATAAATACCCAGTGGAGCCCCAGGAAGGGAGGTGCCAGGCCTCCAGCTCACCCATCGCCTCTCAGTATCTCTGGCCTAGCGGGTAGCTAAGTCATTCTGTTGTTGCCTGCTTTAGTTCGAGGCTCCTGAGCGATGCCAGGGCTTACTTGGGTCAGGGCAGTGGGTTTCTGCACTGTGGGTTGGTGCTGTTTAGTTAAAAAACAAAACAAAACAAAAAAACCCGCCTCCTTTTGTTCTCTCTCACTCTTAGAAGCAGTCTGACTCCTAGCAGGTGGGTGGGGCAGGACCTCTGATTTGGAGGATGCTGGGGCATATATTAGAGGTGGAAAGTCAGCCCTCAATCTGCCTGTGCCCTGTTGAGCAGGTGGGTGTGTGGCTGGGTCACCTCCTGCTATGAGGATGACACTGTCTCTAGGTGGTCTGGCCGCCTGTACAGCAATATGCTGCTTGCCTGTTTCAGTCACAGCCAAATGATCTGTTAACCAAACCGTTAAACCCTGCACAACTCTCCAATTAATGAAGAACAAAGCCCTGAGGACAGAGCCCTGGGAAGGCAAGGAGGGGTTCACAATGGGCTGGGGCAGGCTTTGGTCTCATGAAGAGAAAAATATTTTGTGGGTGTGGACAAAACCGCAAATTCCATAAGCTGACTCATACCTGGCACCTGGGAAAGGGTATGTGGGCAGGATGTGGGGGCCTACTGGGTAGAGTGAGGGCGGTGGGATTGGCTCCCGAGTCAAAAGCAGTGGAGACCAACCACCCTTCTTCCCGAGGGTTCTTTAAGCCTCCAAGGAGCCATAGCAGCGCAGGAGCCTACTGTGCATTAGGCATGGTGCCGGACTTCGTATCTAATGCCCCAGGAGGGTCAGGGGACAGAATTGAAAAGGGAGGTAGAGTCCCATTTTCCAGCACAAGTTTGCTGCGTTGGTGTGTGGAAGGTTGGGAAGCCTACCCAAGCAGCCGAGCTGGCCTCCCGACTACCTTCCTTGCTGCCAGCCATACGTGCCTGACCAGTCTCCCTGCCTTGGCTAGTTGATCCATGGGAATCAGACAATGCTAGTTGTTCAATCTGTTGCCACACCCATGAACGTGTACCTAATCCTGCCTGGGTGAACTTGGCTCCCCATTATCAAGCCAAAGGTCATAGGATGCTGACCTCCCCTGAGAGTACAGAGGAGGAACTCTCTGCCCCCAAAAGATGAACAGTTCTTGGACTTAGGGGGATGGTGCCAGCAACAGGCTGTTTTCTTCTGGTTGTTATGGTGATGGTGGAGGATTGTAAAATGCTACAATGGGAGAAAGCAATTTTCTGCCATTCAAAGGGGACCCCTGGGAACCAGGCCTTCAGACATCATGATGTTAACATGCTCTCCTAAGACTCTGGAAGGCAAACTGGTCTTTGATTCATCACATTAACCTGAACGCCTAAAAGGCCGTTGATGCTGAAAGGTGGTGCTGATGGTGGAGTGAGGGACCGCACGCACTCTTATAGTGACTACACCAGGCACTGTGCTAGCGGCTGCAAATGAAATGAGTCAATCCTCTCAGCAACTGTAAGAAATGGCTCTGCCATTATTATTTTAAAGATGAGGAAACTGGGGCAGAATTTCAGATCCCGTTATGCTCTGGGGCAGGTGGTATTGTGTGGGTACAGGAAGTCTCAATGGATAGACGTTTCATGTGGGGCAGGTGCGGGGACTGCAGAATGACTTCCCTGAGAGATTTCTGCCTACCTGGATGCCCGAGGGTACCAACTAACTGCCTTTGCCAAACAAAGACAAGCTGCAGAGAGCCTTAGCTCTGTGCTTTTATCCATCACCCAATCCTTTTAAGTCTTGATGAGGAGGTCTGTTTTGGCTGCTGGGCTAGCATGGGGCTCCAGTGAAGAAGGCCTTACCCACCCCAGGCTGGAGGCTCACTGTCTGAGGAGGGGAGAAGGGACAGGCACAAACTGCTTGGAAAGTGAGTGATTCAAAATATGGGGCACGCTTCAAATAGAGAGAACCCGAGAGAGAACTCAGCCTGTGTACAGAGTCATGAAGGATGAAGTGCAGGGCAAGTGGGTGTCCGGGACTTAGCAATCATATCGGGGTGACCATCAGACACTAGAACAACTGAGACCTTGGAGTCATTTGTAGGGGGCATGGCAGGGCAAACTCTGCATTGTAAAAAGACCACTGCGGCTCAGTTTTGAGGCTTGTGTTCAAGAGATAACACACTCTGGGCCAGTAAAGGACAAGTGGTGGCTCTGAGTTTAAAGGCTGGATGGACTCAGGGTGACATTTCTGGGAGAGTGACTCGGGGAGTGCTGGCCTGCGCGAGGGTTACTGCAGCATGGGCAGTGTGTGGGCAAACAGCTTTGTCATGTCTTTCAGCTCCTCCCAGGGTATTTATGAGGTTACTGAGAGAACGGTGTGCTCTGGACTCATCTGGGTGTGGGGCAAGGATGGATGAGATAGGCCTTAGCCCCATGGCTGGGAGAACGGTTTCCTAGACTCTGCCAGAAGGCAACTCATGCCATCTCCGAGAAAGGGTCTCGACCACAGGACGGTGAGCCTTGTGAGCACTGAATGGGCTTGCTCTGCTACTAAACTCCCTGGACAGAACGCTGGAATAGATTTCAGTGGTAGTGAGCAGGCAAGGGGTGAGGGATGGTCACACCCACAATTCCCATCGACCCTTCCCTGGACTCCAGGAGGTAGTATTAGCATTCTCATTTTATATATTGTATGTATACCATATATATGTATATGTATGTATGTGTGTGTATGTATGTATGTATGTATGTATGTATGTATGTATGTATGTATGTATGTACATATATGTTGATTTTATGAGGCAGGGTCTCACTCTTTAGCCAGGCTGAGCTAGATAGAACTCACAATGTAGTTCAGTTTAGCCTTGACTTAGCAGTCGTCCTGCCTCAGTTTCCCTGAATGATAGGATGACAGGCATGAACAACCACACTCAGGTAACACTCCCAAGAGAAGGAAAAGGGGTCTCAGGGAGATCAGGAGGCCTACTCTGGCCCCAACACTATTCCACACACTTCAGTATATCCTAAGAGTTCGTCTCTGCTGCTGCTAGAGTTGGACTAGCTGTGGTTCATGCGGGATGCCGTTCCAAGGATGGACAGAGTACCTCAGGCTACAGGTCTAGGGTTAGGGATGGAGGAGAGAAACTGTAACCACAGAAAGAAGTGGAACAATTCACGCATCATGTAGCTCCTTGGTCCTGAGGCAGAGAAGCCAAACTCTGCAGATGGATCATCATGGCCTCTACATGCTGACAGCCTAAGGCAGTGTCTACACCAGAACACACATGCCCAAGGGAGTGGAGGCCTTCAGCTCTTTTCTCCCCAGACACTCAGAAGAAAGGAAGACAGCCTTTCTGCCGCTCACCTCTGGACCCAGGGTCAGGGGATTCTAGAAGCCTCCAGCCTTGGCCCAAGCCACCAACAAACAATCCCTGACGAAAGATGGTAGAAATTACCTCCCCCTAGCGCACAGCTCTGCTGTGACCTTCTAGTGATCTCTAGGAACAGGGTCATTAGACCTCAAGATTTCTTGTTTGGCTGTACTTCTCCCAGAGGATCAGCCTGGGGTCCACCCCCATCTAATGACAAGACAAACACAGCAGGTTTTTTATAAAGACTCAAACGGAACTAATTCCGTTTTCCTCCCTTATCACTTTGCACACATGAAATCTATTTTTAATTACCTTTCAAATATATAATCTTAAAAAAATTCCACAGCTTGCTCCCACCCTCAAATTGTTCTTAGAGAAAGAAAGATTTATCTTGTAAGTTTCTTAAGAAAATCTATATGTGCTCAATGCATTTAAATAACACTCATTAAAGCAAACCGCAGGCATGCTGGCTTCTCTAGTCACAGATGAGAGACAATCGCTTGACCTACTGCAAATCAAAAGGCATTTTGCACACCACCTTTCCTTTTCAATTGGTTAAGTTTTAAATTAAAGTCCCAACGCCCTTTTTGGGAAGGCGGACTAATAGAGCCTCAACTGAAAATTTCGTGCAGTCGATTGGAAGATAATTACAAGAAACAAAATGTGAAATTTTAAATCAGGGCACTAATGAAGTCTAAAAATACCAGGGGCCCATCCCTCTGGCTGGCAAGACCTGTTCTTCATGGAGGGGGGGGGGGTCTCTCTGCATAATTACTCAACCCCACGAGAGGCCAGGTTGTCTCATCAAACAATAGTAAGGCAAAAAAAATCATAGGATTATAATGAGCTAGATAGTGCATGGTGGATCTTATTATAACGCTGGGCAAGGTTTCAAACAGAGACTGGGAGAAAAGGAAAAATTTTCTTTTCTTTTCCTTTTTTCCTTTTTTTTTTTTTTTTTTTTTTTTTAAAGTGAAGTTCTGATTTGTGTTGATAACATCATGTGGTGCCTCCTGTTCCCGCCTGGAGCCAGCTGTCTGTCATTTAGAAGTGTGAAATCAATTGGGTCTCAAGGATGTTAAAAAAAAAAAAAATCCCTAGGGGCAAAAATTAAAAGTGACCCAAATCCAAACCCACGTGGTGCCCTCAGGATTAGGACTCTCCCACGGCAAGTAAAGATTTGGTTTGAAAATTTGGGTTTCTTTTCTTTTCTTTTTTTTTTCTTCCCTAAATGTAGTTGTTTGACATTAGACCTGACAGATAAATTATAGCTTCAGCAATAAAGGCTTTTAAGATTAGAAACGAAAGGAGAATTTACTTAAAAAACAAAAACCCACCCAGGCTCGAGCATCGAGCACTCGTAGGTGTTCCTTATCTTTCTTCACAGATACAAGGGGATCTGCCAGCCCTCGAGGGCCATAAACAGACATGTGAATTAATGAAATCTCTGGAGAAACAGTTGGTCTGGTGAACACCAATAGAAAGCAGTGTGCTGGACAGGTCACTCACGGCCACTGACTAGAGGACCCCGAAGGCTCCCACAAGAGAGGCCAGGATGTACTTTCTGAGTTCTGCTTTCTGTTCCTTACTCAGACCCAGTCTACCCTGTGGGGATTGGTAGAGCAAAATGTCATGTGGCTCTTCCTGTCCTTTTCCACCTGTAGGCTTGGGACCACAGAGGTCAGGCCACACTCTTTGGCCTCCCACAGTTGCCCTAGGGACAGCTCTGCAATGGTTCACTGACCTAGTGGGCCCAGAAGCATGACCTTACTAATATCCTGTGTCGTCCTATCTCAGGGGTGAGGGTGTTCAGTGATAGCCTGCTCCTAGAAATCTTCAGAGATTTCTTCAGAGAAATCCCAACTCAGACTCCGGCCCTAGGCCAGGGAACTCTAGGGCCAGCTAAGCTGCTTCTCTTCCGTACAGAACAGTTCCTCTTCTTGAGATATAAGTCTGGGACTCGAAAAGCCAGTGAGACCTTTCCACTGACCTTAGCAGACCTCTCGCTATGGGGACACTGGAGCTACCTAGTGCAGCTGGGGCACAGCCTTGGATAGCTGAGACCCCCACAGCCTCTTGCGTCAGAGTTGATGGCCCATAAAGTGGGAGTGAGGGTTTTGTGTGTGTGTATGCATGTGCATATATGTTTGTTCCTTTAGCACTCCCTCCTCCCCGCCCCCCCTTTCTCTCTCTCAATAGAGGTTGCTAAACCAAAACATTTTTTTAAAAGAAATCAATTTAGTCTCTCTCTATATAAAAAAAAAATTTTTTTTTAAACAAAGCAAGAACTTACCAAATTTTAGATGTAATTTTCTACAATTTTGCCACTTAAAACTAGTACTGATTTCCCAAACAAAGGCAGTCAGGGCTCACGCAGGTACAGAATGAGCACCACAGGGAGTTAGGCACCGGCTTTGTGGTTGGGGAGCTCAGCAAGACTGCAGAATGGCTCGAGAAGGACAGTGACAAATGTCTGGGGGACGGTAGGCAGTGAGTGGCTGATGGCAGCATCGCTCTGCTAAGAGGCAGGGCCCCCTTGGATGGACTTTCAGGGGTTCTGAGGCTAGCTGTGTACACTATCTAGCGCCACCTACTGGTTCTTTTGAAGGAGGCATGGCTACCCTAGCAGCCCAGAGTGCTCGACAGAGACCCACCTTCTAGGCTCTGCCTTGGCCCTGGCTGAGGACTGTTAACTTTTCCTCTGCGCATCTCAGGATCAGGACCTGGCCTGTGTCTGCGGGATGTTCCTGCACTAGGTGAAGGCAAATCTAAGACAGATAGTCTCAAAACCTGGCCTTGGCCCTGGCCCTGCTGTCCTGCTCAGACACTGAGAGCATAACGTCCTGTGCCCTGTTGCTCAGGCTGCAGCATGGGCTGAGAACCGTGTTGCCGAGTGATCCCTTCCCCAGTTTCTGTTCCCAAGGAACTACCTCTGCGATCTTTGCAAGGAAGCTCCCCTGGGACTAGGTGTTCGGACACGCTGAAGGTTAGTCCAGATCTGTTCTTCCCAGGGACTCACAGAGACCTCCTTCAGTCCTTAACTGCCAAAACCTCAAGTGGCTCAGGGTGGTAGGAACGTGCCTGGGCCTTGGTCCTGCTCCTGTCAATAGCTTGGTGGGGATAGCTTGTTCTGATGGGCAGAGGCAAACAGCATTTTGAGTGTCTTTATGGATGGAAAGTGATAAAAGCCTTTATGGACTGTTCTAGCGGCCCCTAAGACCTGGGCACTGGATCAGGCCCCTTCCTTCCTTCCTCCTTCCCTCCCTCTCTTCCTTCCTTCCTTCCTCTCATCTTCTTTTCTTGCTCTGCGAATCCTGCTGTTGCTTGCCCCAACCTCCACACTGGCTATCTGTCTGGATTCCCCTGACTAAATAGTGAGTTTCAGCCACATCTCTGGGTTAGATGAGCCCAATGCAAGAGCTACCATAAAACACACTCCCGCCCTCGCTGTGCTGGGGTGAGCAGGCAGGGAGGTGCAGAGGCAGGAACCAGGCACACAGTGGGGGGTGTGCGTGTGACAGTAGGACTTACCTTTCGGGTGCCCTGGGTCGGTGAATTCATACTTCCCCACTCCAATGGTCCGAAGCATTTGTAGCCCATGGGCTGAGTCTGTTGTGGGGGGCCCATTGGTGGCAGGAGCATTACTGGGGAGAGCGGCAGATGGCTGGGCTGGTGGAGCTGGAGGCAGCAGGGGCCCTGCCATGTGGCCGTTGCCCACAGCAGTGGGGCCCGGGCGGGCTACCTGCCCCACTCCAGGCAGAGTGGACACTGCCAGGGGCTGAGGGCTGGCATACAGGGCCTGAGCAGGCACGTTCACCACCACACTGCTCAGTGGTTGGGAGGGCGGCTGTGGGAGTGAGTAGTGGCCCGGCATCAGCGGGAGCTGGGGCCCCACGTGGGGAGCCAGTGAGGGAGTCACCCCAATGACTGGGGCCTGGACGTTCACAGCCGGACTGAAGGTGGGAGGCTGGGTCACTCCATAGGAGTGTGCGATCAGGGAAGGCTGGTTCCCGGCGGCCACCGTGGTCACCCATGGCCCTGTGCCTGTAAGGGAGATGGGGAAAAAATGTTATGGTGACAGTTACAGTCATTCAACCAACACCAACTGTCCCCGGCTTTGAGCTGGGACCAGGAGTAACAGCAGTGCTTAAGAGAGTCATATTCAAGGGTCCAGCAGTTTAATGTGATAAAGCAGGGTACAGGGGCGCTCTCCTTTAATCCCAGCATTCTTGCGGGGAGGCAGAGGCAAGCGGATGTGTATGAGTTTCAAGCTAGCCCGGTTCACATAGTGAGTTTCAGACCAACCAAGCCTATAGAGTGAGACTCTGTCTTAAAACAAAACAAAACAAAACAAAACAAAACAAAACAAAAAAACGTGTGGTGACAGTTGTAGGACTAGGTGTTTTTGAGGGTACGAACAGATGACATATGACTATGGGAGGGGGCGCAGAGAGGGAAGAAGGATGTTTGGGGGAACTGGGAAACAGCGGAGCAGACAGAAAATAATCGGAGGCCTTCAAAGAGACCGCTGTTCATTTCAGCTCCTCTACCTATGAGCTAAGAGCCCTGGCTAGTTGCTTTGGTTCTCCAAGCCTCATTCTTTATATCTTTTAATTCTGGACCGAGAACTGGATACAAGAAAGAGCATTTGCAAGAAAACAAAGGAAATCCAACAGTGTGGCAGATGTGGCAGACGTCGCATAGGTGTTGTATTGCTGGAGAGTCACTGTGGGTGGGAGTCAGAGTCGGGGGCGGGGGCGCAGGGCTGGCGGTGGACATGGTTTGATGGGGTTTCAGGTGAGCACAGAAGATGGCATGGTGTTCCCAGGCCCCAGGGAAGAGGTCGATGGAGTCTGAGAAATACTGGAAGAGATCTGAGAGGACTCCAAGCTTTGTTTTAAACACAGCCACCCCTGTTCGAACCAGGAGGAGCTCAGCTTGGCTCTTGAGGTAATTTTACAGGATAAGGAAGTCTGGACACCCCTCTTAAGGTGTGATGCAAAATGAGAGGCCAGTTGTGTGTAGGTCAGGCAGAGCAGGGGCTGGGTCTACCTGGAGCTTAATTGACATGGAGGTGACTCAGGGGGCTTGTGAAGAAGTTGAAACGTACAATGACACAGAAGTCTCCTCCGCATCACCTCAGACTTACTGAGTCTTGGTTTGGGCCTCCGTTACCCGGTTTGACCTTGGTTTTCAAGATTTCTCTTGGGTGTAACCTGAGAACCGGAAGGTTGAGACGGGAGACTGGGAGCCCTGGAGGCTAGAAGGAAGGCCTGGGAGTTCCCCCTCAGGCATAAGGTGAAAATGGAGGACAGGAGTCCTGACAGCACAGTGACCCTCAAACTAGCAGGGGCACTGAGTGAGTCGGAACAAACCAGCCATGAGTCCTGGCTCTGGTTCCAGATGAGTGACACATGTGCCACTTTCCTCATCTGCAGCAGGCACAATAATACCAGCGTGTCGGACTGCTGCAAGCCTTGAGATCACACACAGAACACGGCACACAATAATGTGCAAGAAATATTTATGATTTGCGTAATGAGAGAGGGAAACGGCGAGCCAAGAAACACTGGCAAAGTATTGCTGGCTAGATTCTAAAATAGGCTGCTGAGGGGGACCGTGTCCAAGCTAAACAGAGGAGGTGAGATTACCATGAGCCAGTCTAGACGTCTCAAGGCCAAGGGCTGTCACCCCAAACTCAGTGCTCTCCAGGACTAGCTAGGGAAACCTGCAAACATGCATCAAAATCTCAGAGCCTGGCTGACAAGGCCCCACACGGCTCCATGACGGTGATTCAGTTTTTGATGAGATGGATGCCTGAAAGGGGCCGGAGACCTACAGAGAGGCCTCTAATCACGTACTGCAAGCCCTGAGATCTGGTTTTAATTATGACTTGGGAGCTACCAGGACAGGCTAGAAAGGTCACAGTTTGGGGGAAACTTGGGACTGACTGATCACGGGGGATGGGGGGGAGGGAGGGAACCAGCATCTGACACACAGTGGCCCTGTTTGCCAGAGATCGGAGAGATCTGCTCTTGTGTCTTCAAACCTGAGCTCAATTATGAAGAGGTGGCCTTGTGACAGTCTTGAGTTTTGCTACTGGGACAGGGTGTGATATGTCTGTGAGCTGAATGGCTATGTTCTAGGGATTTAGTGACCCATGTGAGGTGTAGAAGGAAGAGTGTGGCTCAGGCAGCGAGTAAGGCTCTTAGCATTGAGTTGTGGCTTTGCACTTGAGGGGATATGACGTGCGTAACTGTCTGGAAAATGAAGGGGACTGGACTTCATGGGCTTTAGGGTAAGAGTGGTGAATGGGCTTGGGGTGTTTATCTGGCAGAAGGCATGGAGCTGGGGGTGTCTCTAGGTATCTGTACCAAAGTGGGGGTGAGGGAGCTCCAAGACTAGTGGAAGGAAAAGGGGAGTTCCTTTGTTCTTGTCAGAGCAGCCAACAGGAGGACCAAAACGCTGTGGGAGAAATCCAAGTCCTGGGGCTCAGAGTACTCATCCTGGTGCGCAGGTAGCAGGAGCAAAGCAAAACTCTACCCAGGTATGACTTGAGAAACTTGGGGTCCCACACACCCCAAGCTCTGTATCTGGGCTTGCAGTTGTGTCTATCAACTGATGAACACGCACCTGGATTGTCGCTCTCCCTCATCTGTTTGGAGGGCGGCTCGTCAGTGTCCCAGGGTGTGGACTGATTGATGGGTGTCTGCCCCCATCGGATGCTGGTCGTGAGTCCCTGGGACTGATTGTCAGCTTTGGAGATGCCCGGAGCCTGTGGGAAACAGATGAGAACGGTGAACATAGACTATCCCAGGACCCTGACTGGAACCTGCTTCCTCAGCAATATTCTTGAACCATGAGCTTTATCTTCTGGGTTTATGGGAGAAGGGGGAGGTGGGGGGAAGGGGAGACAGGAGGGAGGATGGGCTGCACCCGGGCCCAAGGTTTGGCCTCTGATGAGTTCCTGGTCTCCAGGAACGCCAAGGCAGTGCCTTGCCAAGTCTGTCCCAGGGCAACTACTGCAACTGATGAGGCGTTCTGTACTCTGGCTTGAGGCCCTTAGACCCAAATGCCACCCACTTATCCTGATATGTGCTGAGCACTGACTGGACCTACTTATTCACAGCCTACCAAGTGCCCAGGACTTTTACTTATGGCACGTTCCCCACCCTACTCCTACAGGCTGTTGAGACCCAGGCATGCTGTGGAGGGAAAGAGTTATGGGAGCTGGTAAGAGAGGTCAGGTTATGGTCCTAGGTAGGAAGAACCCACGGACGTGAAGGGGCCGTGTGTGCCGTGCTAGCTCACTTACTGATTTATGTATCTAGACATGGAAGAAAGGAATTCTCAGAAGAAAAGCAAACATCAGCTGGTGCTGGAACCTCCAGGCTACAGTCCCTGATAGAACACTGGTTACTAGGAAGTATACTTTCTAGAAATTTCTAACGAAAAGGCGCAATGTTCCCACTGTGATGTTGATGAGAAAAGCAGGCCACAAGAATAGAGCCGTGGGACCTCCGTATGCAAGCACCCTGCTGTACAACAATATGAGTGAGAGGTGAGTAACCTGAATGTCACCAGGTGATAGGATTTGGGTGGCTTCTTGTCTACACTTGTAGGCATTTGTCAAAATAAATGATTCGGGGGATAGAACTTCTTATTGCGCATGTTTTGCAAGTGTTCCACACTGACCCACATCCCTAGCTCTTTTTTTTTTTTTTTTTTTTTTTTTTTTTTTTTTAAAGGGTTTGTATTCCAGGCTGCCTTTGAACCCATGACCTTCCTATCTCTCACTTCCAAGTGCTAGGGTTGTAGTTGTTATCACATCTAAGTACTAAATTTTCTACGATGCTCATTATTTATAAATAAAAAAATAAGAAAAATTCTAAACATATTGTAGTGGCTGGGATGCAAAGGGTGTGAGGATCTCCACGGAGCTGGCTTTGAGAAGAGTTGTCACAGCTCCTAGGAACCCAGTTAGGCCTAAGCAAGCATGTGACTAGGATGAGGGGCAGAGGCTCTTCTCTAGGGACACAAGCATCTTCAGGCAAACCGCACATTCTTCTAGCATCTTCTGATAGTGCCTGGCCCAATGATGAAGCTGGAGGCAGAGCTTCTGGTTGGGCTCTTGAGCAGGGTGATTCGCCTTGAGATCTAGGCCAGGGACACATCAGGGGTGCAGGCAATAAGCTGGGCGGGGCTTCTGGAGTCTTTGCTGCATCACACTTTGGCACACAGCGCCTGTAGCAGGGCCTGCTGGGAGAGCAGGAGCCAGGCAGGGTGGCGGTGGGGGATGGGGGGGGGGTGGGGCAGTGCGGATCTAATTGTGTTATGCTGCACTTGCGTGAACAGGGTATGGAAAAGAGGAAGATTCTCCCAAGGGAGGGGTTAAAAAAAAAAAAAAAGAAAAAGAAAGAAAGAACAGCTGGGTGTGGTAGTGCACACCTTTAATCCCAGCACTCAGGAGGCAGAGGTAGGAGAGTCTCTGTAAGTTCGAAGCCAGCCTGGTCTGCAAAGTGAGTTCAGGACAGCCAAGACTACAGAGAGAAACCCTGTCTTCAAAAACCAAAAAATCAAAAAAAAAAAAAAAAAAAAAAAAAAAAAAAAAAAAAAAAAAAGCGCATCCTGATCAGAGGCCTTATGCCTGCTTGTGGCATGGATGAGATGTGGGGGGATGAGATACAAAAGGGGGAGGGGTCTGGGATATAGCCATAATCATGACGAGGCACCGGAAATATTGGGGAGGCTTTTTTCTAGTTCTCTGAAGAGGCAATTTTCAACATGTGCCCAGCCTGGAGGCAGAAGCCATCTAGGCACCTGCAGCCCGTTTTCTGTCCCCAGGCTTTAGGATGGGGGTGGGCTCAGCTCGGAGGCACAGAAATTGCTGCGGAATTCAGGAGCATCCGATGGGGAAGGAGACTGTGCTATGTCTATTTAGGAGCCTTGTTTAGAGGGCACAGTTTTGAACGCTAGGACCCTCAGCTTCCTTGGCAGCAAGCTTCTTCGCTGACAATATGGAAACCGTTTTTTGTCAGGAGGGGGCGCTGCAGCCCCTCTTTACTGCCCATATCCCAGAGGCTTCCCACATAGGAAACAGCTTGGCTCAAGATTTCTGAGTCCCTGCCACCGTTTCTGCACTGCTGGACCCACAGGTCCTCATGGCAACTTAACTGGGGGGGGGGTGGGGGGGGGTGGAAGCCTCTAGAAACATATCCTGAGATCGCTACTTCTGCCAGGAGCTCTGATTTTGTTTGTTTGTTTGTTTGTTTTTTGTTTTGGTTTTTCAAGACAGGGTTTCTCTGTGTATCCTTGGCTGTCCTGGACTCACTTTGTAGACCAGGCTGGCTTTGAACTCACAGCGATCCACCTACCTCTGCCTCCCAAGTACTGTGATTAAAGGTGTGCACCACCACGTCTGGCTGCTCTGATTGTTTTTTTGTTTTTCCCCCTTGACTTTGGGTCATCAGGTTCTGTGCTACAAATCTTTGGGAGTTCTAATGTTTGCCCCAAAACTAGGGGAATTTCTGAACTTGAAAATTGCACATGTTCCCTGACATGTTGCTTAGGCTTACGTGCTTACTCATTTATGCCTTGGTTTGTTCTTTGGCAAGTAACTATTGGGCTGGGGTCCTGCTTTCTGAACTGGCCAGGGCAGTGGTCATTCCGTCCTATTCCGCTTTCAGATGGAGCAGAGGATGCTGGGTGCACAACGCAAGACCCTTTGTACCCCCAAGCAGAAGCTGGGTGCTCTGAGTGTGCAGAGGCTGATCCAGAGCCACAGGGACGAGATTACCCAGCTGCCAGCGTCCTGTCTGTCTCTGTCTCTGTGCCTGTCATGATCATTACAAGCAATTTCTTAGACTGAAGAAAGCCTCTGTGAAGTTCACCACCGACCCCGCCCCCTGCCCCGCCCCCAGCCCTGCTTTTTAGGAATGATAAATAAGCTACTCTGTGCTAGCAACATCTTAAGCTGTAAGCAATGTGCAGTTCAGGAGTTTTGTTTTATTAAAGCGATCAAGTGAATATTCCTTTCTTGATTCCATCAACAAACAACTGAGATGCAGGAGCGAGCCCTTTGCTGAGAGGCCCAGGGCTCCCAGGTGAGCCATATGTGGACTGACCACTATCAGCTTAGATGCAGGAGCATGCCCTTTGTTGAAGGGCCTAGGGCTTCCAGGTGGATTGACCACTAGTATGTGAGGCAGGGAGACTGACCAGGGGGCTTCTCTTCCCGCCAAGGGTCTGCGACTCTAGCTCAGAACTTCCCCCTCACGGTCTCGAATTCCCACATATCTGGAAACCCGAGGGGGCAACCGAGGCTGTTCCTAGCTTGAGTGAGGGCTTGCCTTAGGGAATGAACACAGGGGTAGGGGTAGGGGTGGGAGCTGGGGTGGGGGTAGGGGTAGAGTGAGGGCTGCCAACTTCGCAGCCATAGGGAAGGAGTGGGTTGTGCAGGGTCTCCCTCACCCCTGCTTCCTCCCGCTGCCATTCTCTGGGATGCCTGGCAAGTCACCTTTCCCTGGCCACGGATTCTGCTCCAGTACCATGGTGGTACTCATCAGGAGAGGCTGGCCGGAATAGCTCTGCACAGTGGCCCTATCTGCCCATCACTGGGCCTGAGCTGCTTTCTCTCCGCTCCCCTTTAATGAGATGCTAATGGGATGCATCATTAACACAGCAGCTTTTTAAACCCCGGCTCTTGTAAATTTTCAAAGGTCACATTTTTGCGGTGGCTGACAGCATCCTGCTTCTTTCAGAGACTGAAGAACACTAAAGACCCAGGTCCTTTATGGCGGAAGCTCTGTGAGGCGGTGGCACAGGCTGCTGGCGCCTGCTGGCATTGGGCTCTCCTGCCACGGGCCCCAGCAGTTTCACAGGGCATGAGGGTTTACCCTTTTCCAGCCTGGGGAGATCAGGTACACTGCGTTGCTCTAAGAACACACAGATCCCTGGCAGAGGGGTCAGTGGAGACGACACCCAGCTGAGGAGGCAGAGGCACTTGAATTCCCATGGAGGACCTTCTGCTCAAGCGGTACATTCACGAGTCTACAGTAGCCAGCGAGCCTATTTTCTGCTGGCCAGTCCAACCAGAGAAAGGACTTCCCTCTACTTTGCACAGAAACACCACAAAGATGTGCAGCAACCACGTGGTCAGGGAGTGTGAGTGATGATGGGGACTTGGACTCCCTGGGGGCCCTCTTAGTCCTTGCTTGTTCTCACCTCAACTCTCTGCGTGACCACAGTGTTCAGCACATACTGCCCCAAAGGTCCTGTTGACCCTGTCCTGACAGGCAAACCCCAAGAAGACAGATGCTCAGTGCCATGCCTGGCCCAGCAGGTGCTACACCTGGCATAGCTGTCCCCAGAGTGAAAGGAGGGTTTCGGAGCCACAGCATGGGCCAACGGGAGCAGTGACATCACTAGTCACTCAAGGAAGGAATGGGATCTGCAGAGTATGCTGAAGGAATATTGGAACATGCAGCAGGGCATGGAGGTGAACGAGCCATGGATAGCCTGGCTCTCCTTGCTAGGGACCACAGACTGACTCCATAGCCATGGAAGCTACTCAGAGGCTAGGTTAACCTAAGCCACTAACAGTGGCTGGAGACTATCGATCCCTCCGAGTGCCTGGGTGTGGCAGGGGTGTGGGATGCTGAGGCTGGCTCTTGCTAAGGACATGAACATCCTTGGGACTCCCAAACACAGCATCGTCTACTCCTTTCCCGAGGACATCAAAAGAGCCAGGGAATCCTAGAACGCTTCCAGGACAGATGTGCTGGCAGTGGGTCAGAAAATGCCAACAGGACTGCATAATGTCAATGCATTAGGGCTAAGGTCACCATCATGGGACCCTGCATCCACTGCACATTTCTAGCCTTGGAGCAGGACAGAACCTAGTTCACCCACCTCACGTGACCCGTTTCTGAGGGCAATGTACCTATACCTCACAGACCTGCTTCCACACTGGAACCTGCAAGCCTATGCCTTGTCACTGTGTGGAGAACACAGCTGGTATGGCTGCACCACCTGAGTGTCACTGAGTATGGTGCACTCCATGCCAGTGCCATACCTCTCAGCTGGGAGAACTCCTTCCTACCAGACCATATCTCAGCTTGCTTCTGTTTTTACTCTAGCTCAGAGGTACTGCTGGGCAACTGCATTCAGCAATGAATGGTCAAGGTCCTCTCCTAGAGACACTTACAAACAGTGCCATGGGACTCCTGGCTAAGGGCTCGTATGAGGACTTAGGCTTGGAGAGATACTGCAGGGAGCCGTTCCGTGATGCCTCACTCCTATGTTTGCTAATGGCAGCACTCAAAGTACTGGTATGGTGGTTAATGCTTGTAACCCCAGCACTCAGGAGTCTGAAGCAGGGGGACTGTTGTGAGTTCAAAGTCAGCCTGGCTTAGATAGTAAGTTGTATGCCAGCCAGAGCTACACAGCAAGAATCGTCTTAAAAGCAACGCAAAGCAAAACAAAACAAACTCAGGTCCACCCAAACCAACAAAACCCAAAAGTGTTGAGGGTGTAGCTCAGTAGGTAGAGCCCTTGACTAGGGTGTAGGAGCCCATTAAATTTGATCCTCAGCACTACATGAAACTGGGTGTGGAGATCCACCGCTGCAATCCCAGCACTCAGCAGGCAGAGGCTAGTGAGAGGCTCAGAGGGTGCTTGCTACTGAGCTGGATGATCTGGGCTTGATCCCTGGGACCTATGTGGTAGGAGGAGAGAACTGATTCTTGCAAGAGCGCTCACCCCTACCCCCACCCTCTCTGAGACATGGTTTTGTTGTGTAGCCCTGGCTGTCCTGGCTGTATAGACCACAGTGTCCTTGAATTCCCACAGATCCTCTTGCCTCTGCCTCCCAAGGGCTGGGATTAACGGAATAAAAAGTCACTGCCCAATTGCAAGTTGCCTTCTGCTCTCTACATGGTGAGAGTACGCGCGCGCGCGCGCGCGCGCGCGCGCACACACACACACACACACACACACACACAGTGAAACAAAGATGAACAAGAAGAGGAAGAGGAAGAAAAAGAGGAGGAAGAGAAGTTGTTTAACTTCATTCTCAGCTACACAAATGAGTTCTGGGCCAGCCTGGAGTTCATGAGACCATGTCTCCAAAACCAAAAGGAGACAAAAACCCAAAAGAAGAAAAGATAGAATAAAGACAAAGGAAGACCAAACCAGGCATAACGAGGAGTCAAAGCTACATTGGGAAATGGTAGCTATGCAGGCCAAGGGGGCTCTTAGCCTTCAATGTGACACTGAACTACAAAACTCAAATTGAAAAAAGAAAAAAAGAAAACATAGGCCCGTAACTGCTTTGACAGAGCATGGGAGATGTGCCAGTACATCTGTATCTGTGCTGAGATTGCAGGGGTGTGATGTTGCACCCTCCTCCTTTTTTTTTTTTTTTTTTAATGTGAGTGCTGAGTGTCTGAACTCAGACCTTCCAGCCTGAACAGCAAGGACATGCCTGACTAAGAGATCCCATCGCTCTCCCGCTCTGCATTTAGGACCGCCTACAGCTTCTGCCTTAGAGGACAGACACTGGATCAGCGACTACTACCTGCTGACCAGCACCAACCTAGGCACTGCAGAATTGTCCCAACCAGCCTTCGCTGCATCCCGCCACACAAAATTGTAAGATATTAGAAAATATTGTTAAACTGCTAATGGAAAAAAAAAAAAAAAAACTCGAGACACAAGCTTTACTGTGTATATTGTAAGATACAAGAGATCAAAAGTCACTTGTGTGTTGCTCTTGGCAAACTCAGCCCGAGTTATCTGCATCCCTCAGCATTTCACAGAGGATTAGGGGCACCGTAAACACAGAGGGGGCTGTTACTGTGTAAATACTGAAGCGAGTACACGCCGCCTCCCTTGGAGCTACCCCAGATGGGCGGTGGGAGTAAAGTGGCCTTGGATGAAAAGCTGAGAAGCCACAGGGAGGAAAATGCCAGAAGGGAACCTGGAACTTGCAACACTCTGACCTGGATCTGCAGCCTTGTTTCCACCCAAATTTAGAGAACACATCTTTGGTGGGCCCATTCCTGCAGCTCTGGGTTACTGAAGGTGGCTTGGGCTCTGTCTTAGTCAGAGTCATGTTTTCTGACTGCCCTGCATGTTTTTATTTTTATTTATTAAAAAAAAAATTTTTTATTAATTTATTCTTGTTACATCTCAGTGGTTATCCCATCCCTTGTATCCTCCCATTCTTCCCTCCCTCCCATTTTTCCCCTACTCCACTCCCCTATGACTGTGCCTGAGGAGGACTTCCTCCCCCTTTATATGCTCATAGGGTATCAAGTGTCTTCTTGGTAGCCTGCTATCCTGCATGTTTTTAAACACCTCCCTCTGAACACCTTGCTCGAGAAGCTTGCCTAACAGCCAGGGCACTGTAATATGACCTGCCTTGCAAACAGATCATCGTCTGGAAGTTTGCGCTGCCCAGAGAGGCTAGTACAGTTCTGAGAATCCATGGGTCGACTCGGCAAAGGTAGGTGTCGGAGACCCGTGGATTTGGGAGTAATGAATGCTGCTTTTCTGAGAATGGCAGGAACTGGTGCCTGCGTGTAGAGGAGGGGGTAGGGCTCAAACCTCTGACCACCAGCCCTTGGGCTACTCAGGGGAACCAGCCACCTGAGAGTAGGCGTCAGCACCATGGCTGGGCGTAGATAGACAGCCTTTCTTCGCACATGGCTCACCTTTCCTATCTTTCCAATCTCTCGCTTCGCAAGACCCTTAGGGATTTCCTGACGCCCAGGTCCACCTGTGGGAGTTGTGGAGGCCAGTAAATGCAGGCATTCCTGCTGGGGACCACGCATGCCTATTTCCCAGGGGTGCTCATGCACATGGGTGAACCCTGAGGAAGGCAAGTCTTAGTTAAAGGAATGGTGTGCTAATGGTGGAATTCATGTGTGGTGGGAGATCTTTTGGTGCCCGGGTGCTTAGAGAGTAAGCCCATGAATATGTTACCAGACTGCTAGATTTTTCACTCCGGAGCACAGCGGTTCAACTGTCCAGCTGTCACCACTGCAGTGGTCTCCAACATGAGGCGTGTGCGATACATCTGGGAGGATTGCTGGAAATGGACCATATTCCTAGAAGTTCTGATTCTGTAGCTCTGGAATCCCCAAAATGTGCCAATTTAGTAAGCCTACAACGTTGCTGATTCAGCCCCAACCTGGGGAGCCATGGTAGTCTTTTTGCCTATGTTCTCAGACTTGTGCCACAGAATCTGGGGTTCTAAGGGGCTACAGTTGCTTGTTAGGTCCTTACTGGAGCAGATTTAGGGGCCTTGGTCATGTGGTTCACAGGAGCCAGCTTCTTGGGAAGGCCACTGCCAAGAGCTCCTGCTTTGGGCCTAGGTTTCCAGTGGCTAGAGCAGCTGTTCTCAACCTGTGGGCTGCATCCCCTTTGGGGGTCAAATGACCCTTTTACATGGGTTGCCTAAGACCATGAAAAAACCCACAGATATTTCCACTATGATTCATATCGTAGCAAAATTACAGTTATAAAGTTGCAACAAAGATAACTCTGTGGTTGGGGTCACCACAACATGAGGAAGTGTATTAAAGAGTCACAGCATTGGGAAGGTTGAGAACCAGTGGGTTAGAGGATGTGTTGACCTGCAAAGTTGTGGCACCCTAAGGGTGCCTCAGTTCTTCTTTCTTCTCTCTCTCTCTCTCTCTCTCTCTCTCTCTCTCTCTCTCTCCTTTCTTTCTTTCCATGGCTTCTCTATGTAGCCTTGGCTATCTTGCACTCCCTTTGTAGATCAGGCTGGCCTCAAACTCGGAGATCCGCCTGCCTCTGCCTCCCGGAGTGCTGGGATTACAACATGAGCCACCATGCCCAGCTACCTCAGTTCTTATTTTTAACTGCCCCTGAGCTACAAATAAGAAAAGCACAGTCAGAGTCCCCCATAGTGCTGTGGTGGGGTCTCCTGTGACCCTCCTACCCTCTCTAACCAGGGTGGCTTCTCTCAGCCCCAGGCCTGTGTCTCTGGCCTCCCCTTCTGAACTCCACCAGAATGCACTGCAGAGCCTGATGAAATTTCTAATAATACTAACCAATGATGTGTTAAATTGAGACACTTCTGGCTCGGCCGCCGGAAACCGTACGATAGTTTAAAGGACCAACGCTTACCTTTCTCTATCAATTTGCTGCTAAATTACTGCTTTCAGAGAAACTTATAGAAAAGTAATTCTTTATTTAAATTTTAATTTCCATCTTGTCATTTTAAATATATATTCAGATTCCAATCATATTACAGAATATGATGATGTCTCTGGCGGGTAAATGACCCCCCGCTAGGAGCCTGGGTAGGTATAGAGAATGCAAATGAGTGGGTGGCAGGGAGGGGCTTAGCAAGGAGGAGGAAGCCTCAGAGTCTGGCTCAGAGACCTAACCTGGTTGGGACGCTGCTCTGTGAGCCCCTGACTTCATGTGGAGTCCTGAGGGCCACCTGTAAGTGCTTTTAAGTTGGGAACACCCGCCATTTGCCATGCTTGCATCACTGTGCGAACTGGGCTGTAAGTGGATGCCAGATGGAGAGGGCTGCCGGGCCAGTCGTCACCCTAACGGGCTCGTACTTAACTGCCTCCCCTATGCCAAAGGTGGGCATAGCTCATCTCTCTCCAGGAAGAATTCTGTATTCTTCCCACCAACTCACTGACGAGAGTCAAACAGTCCAGCCAAGTTCAACACTTAGAGGGTACGAAACATAGAGGGCTGTAACCCGTGCCTACTCTCTCTCTCTCTGAATCTATTTTGTGTTGCTATAAAACAAACAAACAAAAACACCTGAGGGCCAGTGATGTGGCTCAGTGGGTGAGGGGGTCTGCTGCCAAGCCTGGAGATCTGAGTTCTATGTGGGGGATGCGAATGGTGGACAGAGAGTTCTGACTTCTCAAAGCTATCCTCCGACTTCCACATGAGCGCTGTAGAATGTGTAAAAAGCGTCCCCATCCAATGATGGAGTGACAGACTAGATGATAGATAGATAGATAGATGTAATAACTTAAAAAAAAAAAAAAGAAAAAAGAAAAGAAACTACCTGAGACTGGGTACACATTACAAAGGAAGGAAGCAGGCGAAGGTTATTGGCCCATGGGTACCTGCAATCTGCTAAGTTCTGGTGATGTCCCCTTGGTGGGAAGGAATTACAAAGGCAGACTATGTGCAGGAAATGTTATATGGCTGAATGAGAAGCTATAACCTGAGGAGAGACCAGGCCCACTATTTTCATAACAGACGACCCTGGGAGGGACTAATATATGAGCACCAAACCTGACCCTTTTGAGGGTGGAGTCCCTGTGACCCAATTATTTTCTCCTGGGACCCACAGTCTCAGAAGTACAATGTTGTTCTAAGATCTTCACAACATTTTGGGACAGTCAGAATGTTCCTAGGCCACCTCTTTGGGGTTGATGCCACGCTGTCTGCACACACTACACTACTACACTGTCCGGTGACACTTTGAGTCCTCCCTAGGCACCTGCAGGATGCTGATCACAGTCTATCTTTCCTCCACTGTGCCCATCAACTGTACTTTCTGCTCTGATATACACTGGTGGCGGGCGGCCAGGCCGAATGGCTTCCGTCATCTCTCCTCCTCTCTCAAACCTCAAGCCCTTATCTACCACTGACACTCTTCTCCTCCACCTCTGCCAGTGTGATGGAGGTCTTCCTGGATGGGAGCCAGTTCTTCCATCTCAGATTGAGGCTGCACATCTGGCCACACCTGCCTCCTTTTAGGCTGGCACCTCAAAGCCCATCTATTTGTACTCCATTCTCCTGCTCCCCCCGCCCCCAATAGCTTCTTCCCTTTGACTTCTCAACTTTAGGCTGAGAAAAAAAAATCTGTCCCTTTCATCTTCCATCTCATCTTCTATGGGCTTCTTGCCCCTTCCTAGACTATGGTTAGTTACTCTGTCCAGGCCTAGGAACGCCATGCTTTCCTTCACTTAAACTTCACCCACACCCCTTCTTTGTGTAGCTGCTTGTTTCTTCTTCCCTCAGTCCCTGGCCTTGGGTCATACCCAGTGCCCATATCAGCCCCCAGGCCTGGCCACTCTCAAGCAGGTTCTGTTTGGGCCCTCTCTTCTTTGACAGTTCTGGTCCTAATAGGAAATGCTTGTGTGATAGCCCTCGTCTTTGCCGGAATCCAGCTTTCTAGAGTATTCGGGGAGTACATTTGCTTTTCCTTTTCCAACATCAAAGTCTATTCCTTGGAGACGCATATGCTCAAAGTTCAGCAGAGACAGCCTCCTTTGCAGACGTAAAGCAACTGTGGACAGGGCTGGCTTCTGCACCGCGTTCTTGCACGTGCCCCAGCCAGATGATCTGGGCTCTTGCTCTAAACCCCCTTTCCACGATGGGTCTCGTGGACAAAAGAAATGATAAATCTGGCAGAACCTTTACAACTCCACACTTTCAACTTCCCTCTAACAACTTTCAACGGAAAACTTCTTAGCCCTATTTCCAAGCAACTTTTCATCCATTACAAAACCCACAAAATTTTCAAAGGAGCTTTGAAATAAGATCACCTAGGAAAAGGGAAAAAAAAAAAAAAAAAAAAAAAAAAAAAAAAAAAGAACCTATCACAAATGAAAGTCTTTGAAAGGAAAGAGGCCCTTTCCTGCGCTTCAGCTTCCCCTCTGATATCATTCCCTTTCATTTTACAGGAGGTGCAGGGCAGGTCTGGCCCTCAGTGGACGCCTGTGATGTGAGGGAGCCAGTGGCCCAGACAGACACACAGATGAGGGGAGTAAGGGGCAGCTGCTATGGAGCTGGGATGGCCCTTTCATCCCCCCCCATTCATTCAGCCTTCACAGCGCCCCCAACAGCTGCTCCTTGTAACCTGCCTGTCTCACCCAGCAGGTTCTCATTCTCCTGGGCACAGGCAGCTAGTTGCTTTTCCAGCACACATCAGAGACTGTATTCATTCTTGTCACCAAGGTGGGTGGGTCGGGAGGTGGTCAGAACAGCCCCTACTCTGGCCTTTGATGGGACATTCCCCAAATGCCAACCCTGCAGGAAGTAAGCGTGGGACCACTGCTTGCCTTCCTTTCCCCCTCCTCCCGCCCCCCCCCCCCCCCCCACCTCCCGTCAGTTTGTGCTGCACAGATACACACACCTGATAACACCCACTTCTGAGAGGTGGCAGGGAGGGGCTTTGTTAAGTTCAGATTTAATATCTTGGCAAATTTTGTGAAGGAAAATTTGGGCAACTGTGCTAAACATGACTCTGGAGAGGCACACAGGCTCCCTGACTGGACCACCTGCTAATTAAGCCTGGCCCGCCTAGGTCTAGACTCACTCCAGGTGCTCAGTATGAATTATGAACCAGGCTTCTGGGCCTCCCAGCCATAGGGGGGAGACGGTAGATTCTTTAGACTGGTTTGGTCATGGGCTGGCCTGGTCTGCTGCCCACCATGGCTACCAAGTGCCTTCCCAGAAGACATTCTAGAATCAACTAAGCCCTCCTCATTGGCATGGGCCATTCCACCATGAAGGACCCCCAAATGGAATCCCAGCCCCTTATTATAGAACCTTCTCACACATTTACCCAACTTTCTGAGCCACTCCCATTTTTCTAGTTGTAGTTGCAACAGATATATATATATATATAAAATTACAAAGACTTTCTGGGCAGAGAGAACCATTCTCACTTCTCAAACCCTCTGCATGAGCTCACGTTGTCGGCTGAGAGCAGGGCTCCACGCTAGGTGACGCCGTCCTGACACAGACGTCTTCAGCGACCTCATTAGAGGCCTAGCAAGAGAGAGGACTGTGGCAGAGTCACACGGAGGACAAAGAAACAAACAACAGGGCACAAATATCCATGTCAGGTAGCTCTGCAGACAGGGAGCGCAGCAGAAGGAGTGGAGGCGGACTTATTGGAGAAACTTGAAGACTCTTGGAGCCGGAGCTTACACTTGAGCAGAGCATGGGGCTCCAGATTCAGTGGGATTCCTCAGTGTGGACATCCCAGAAGAAGGCCATGTGGACTCTGGCTGCATTCCCAGGTCCCTGGTGTTCTCCCATTGGGTTTTTGCCAGTGTAGTCTCTGTAATGACAGTAACACGTGGCCAGGCATGCTCTGAGGATGAGGCAATCTGTTTGCCTCAGTCCAGCTCAGATTTCTTGGTTCAGAAGGGAAGCAGTTAAAAGTGATATCTATCTGTCTCTCTGTCTGTCTGTCTGTCTGTCTGTCTGTCTGTCTGTCTATCTATCTATCTATCTATCTATCTATCTAATAGGAAAACACTCTTTCAGTCTTGACTCATCCCTTTAGGTTAGGGTTATCTTGTTGGGCAGATCAAGTCTATCCATGCTCAGGAGGTCCAGGCTTAAGGGGCTGTGGAAGGGGCAAGAAGTACAGGGAAACAGAAGCTCTGCCCTGGTGTAGACAGACTCCCTTTCCTCAGGACTGACACTAAGGAGAAGTGGGAGGAGTTAACACCCATGTGTAGCCTTCCTTCTACTCAGCACCCACCCAGCCACTAATCTACCTACCTATTTAACTCATCCAGGTGCCCTCCCACCAATCAAGCCACTTATGCAGTCATCCACTCCTTCATCCATCCACCAATCCATCTTTCAATCCACCCATCCACTCATTTTGTACCTATGGTCCATAGAAACTAACCTGTGCTGGAGACACAGTCTCTGCAGTCTCTGGCCTCAGAGAGTACAGTCCAATCACAATCCTAACATCTGCATCAACTGGATCTGTAAACAAGGTAGCGTTCAAGGTCTCAAGGCCTAAGAGTTCTTTAAGGCTAAGACCTGGTTCTCCCTCCCTGTTTCTCACTGTCTTAGCTCAGGATGCCATAACACAACAGTATATCACACATCTAGTATGCAGTTGTGTAGCTTAGCGACCCCCCCTGCCTCCTACCCCCACCCCAGACTGTTCCAGAGCCTGGAATACCTGAGGTCAGGGTGCCACCATGGTCTCAGGGATTCCTGAGATTCCTCCTCCTGCCCTTCTGACTTTGTGCTGATATGAAGGGAGCCGGAGAATCGTGTCCTCCTACTTGTCATTGAGGGAGAAGAAGGGCATTATAGGAGGAGGGCCTCACCCTCATGACCTCATCTAAACTGTAATATCTCCTGAAGTTCTGAGTGCTACAAACCATCTCAGTGAGGGCAAAGGCTTCAACCTATGGATTTTGGGGAGGGGGGACAGAATTCAGCCCACAGCACCCACACAGCAGGCACGCAGTGGGTGGGTGGGTGTTCAGCAACATGGCCTGCCTGTCTGTTGTTTCTCTGGTTCCACTTTGCCCACCAGACCCTGGGGGTGTGTTTAATGGAGAGAGTTACCCTGAGACCCGACTAGCATGCCAATCAGCGCGCCCACCAGCCAGAGCTCTAATTTTTAGATAGCTTCTCCCTCAGTGTCCCCCGCCCCCGCCACAACAACATAATCTCCATGATCTCTTGTCTTTCCTGTATGCTGTTGAGAGGGTTGTTGTATTTATCTCTGTAGAATCCGCCGTGCCCCTGTGCAATTTTCCATTGTCACGGTTCATTTTAATTTCCTCTAAGGCTGTTGGCCACTCTCGTGTTCAGAAATAGCTTGTTCCACTTAATAAAAGTGCTTAAATATGCAGACACGAGAAGTTTCCTTTGCTTGTGCCTAAACACTACCCTAAGTGAATTGAGTTCTGCACCTTGTCATGTGCTGTAGGGCTAAGCACAGGTCCTGTGGCTCCTCAGAGATAAACTCTGAAGGGAAGGTTCAAAGGTACAAACAGGATGCAAGGCTGTCTGGTGAGAACTTCCCCAGCCTGGCTCATGGCACCATGGGCCTTGGGGGACAAGCGCCAGCCCAGTTGCCTTCACAATGCCCAGAGCTCCCTACAAGGCATTTCACTTCTCCGTGTTCCTGCTACCTTCCTTCTTCCTCTATGCCATAAAGTGGATCTGAAATGCTTCCCCCACCCCAAATCCATGTGTTAAAAGATTGGTTCCCACCAACCAAAGAGCATGCAAGGACTGGATGCTATGTATATGTAGCAGATACACAGCACGGTCTTCATGTGGACCCCCAACAACTAAAACGGGGACCCTCTATGACTCTGATGCATCCCTTTGGGTCCCATTCCCCTAACTGGGCTGCCTTGTCTGGCCTCAGTGGGAGAGGACGCATCCTAATTCCACAGTGACTTAATGTGCCAAGGCGGGTTTGTACCCATGGAGGACCTCCTCCATTCTGTGAGGAGAAGGGGAGAATGGGGGAGGGATATGTAAGTGGGGACCGGAAAGAGAGGAAACGGGGTGTAATTAGAATGTAAAGCGAATAAATAAATAAATTAAAAAAATGTTATGGGGGAAAAGATTGGAGAGTTAAAAAAAAAAAAAAAGGTTCCGTATGGGGACCTAGTGAGAGGTTTTCGGTTAGTCCTGGAGACGTAGTTTCTTTCGCAGTTTTGTTCCTGGCTGCCATAAGGTGAGCAGCTTTGCTTCACCCTTGGCTCCTATCATGATCTACTGTGCAAAGCCCAAAGCAGCAGGGCAACTGATTGTGAGCGCAAACGTTGAAGCCCGTAAGCCAAGATGACCTTTCCCTCTTCATCAGTTTACTGCTGTCAGGAAAGTTGGTAACGTGATCTATAAACAGTCACGAGAGTTTCTTCCCCCAAGACAGATTTCAGTGAAAAATGGTCACCTGCTACTGCTAGGGACAAGGGAGAGGTTGGGCTGGTGGTGCTGGTGGTGGACGTCAGCAAGTGGTAGCAGTCATTGCTGTCAGGAGACCCAAGAACATGCAAATGTTTTATAACAAGGAATACAGGGGCTGGAGAGATGGCTCAGAGGTTAAGAGCACTGTCTGCTCTCCCAGAGGTCTTGAGTTCAATTCCCAGCAACCACATGGTAGCTCACAACCATCTGTAACATGATCTGATGCCCTCTTCTGGCATGCAGGCGTACATGCAGGCAGAGCACTGTATACATAATAAATAAATAATCTTTTAAAAAAAAGAAAAAAGAAAAAAGAAGGAAGGCATTCCAAGCACCAGCCTTTCTTCTGAATCTGTTTTCTCTGGCTTGCTGAGGCCCAAGTATCCCCCACAGGCTGCAGATCACCAGGAAAGGATGAAGGAGTGAGAAGCAGATTTCAGGATGCCTGGGAAGCCAAGCTTTTGGGGTACCAGGTCATGGCCAGGGCATTGTGGCCTCTGTGGCTAAGTTAAATTCCGTGGGCCATTTTAGCCATGCATTGATCTTAGAGACCCAGTGACCAGGAGCAATACCACAGGTCACCTTCCTTTTGCTTAAATAACCAAAATTAGGAAAGCAAGAGTTCAGGTAACTGGGAGCTACGTGGGACTGGGGGCAAGTGGCCCCATCACTGTGTGTTTGTTGGTCTTGGGAAGCCAGCTCCAGCCCTGTCTTGCTGCATGTTTAGTCCTACAGAGACAGGAAGGGCCAGAAAATGCTGGATTAAGAACTCTGGTCCTCAGTGCCACAGAGACACACCGTGCAGGTAGTCATTATCACAGCCTACCACTTGAGGTCACGTGGCTTCTTACTAGAATTTGGGGATCACCTCTTAAACTGTGGTTTAAATGCTTGGTTAAATAAGCCCAGCCTCTTTGCTTGTCTTTGTCGGGCACTGAGACACCTTTCTAGCAATCTTAAGAGTGTCAACCTACACATCTATTGATGGCTGTACACACGTCAACAGAGATGGAGTTAGGGACCGTTCGCCTGGGCAGCCAGCAGCCACAGAATCTGCAAGCCATAGTCCTTAAATGACACATACCTAGGGACACACACACACACACACACACACACACACACACACACACACACACACACACACACACACACACGCGGGGCCTGCAGCCTCACCGTGCAGGAGCAGCTGGCCAACAGCTCTCTGTGGCCCTAGAAACTTTTCTTCCTCAGTGGCTCCAACACAGTCTCCCATGGCCACTTGGAGTTTCCCTAACCCAGACACTTTTTTCCTAAATCAGCTTCCAATCTGACTCATTTCAGTTTTAAAACAAGAAAACATCAACAAACACTAGGCAGGGAAACAGATGGTAACAATTACAGGAGGGAGAAAACAGAGCTCGCTCTCTCTACCAGGGGCAGGCGAACATATTGCTCCCCAGACAGCGGTTGTCTTCCAGCCACTCCTGGGGTAGACGTGGGCATGGAGCTCTCTCGAGGGGCCAATCCCCACTTCAAGGGGCAGGCCAGCACTAGAGGGGTCACAAGGGTTACAGAGCACCTTGAAGCAAGTCCATTGGAAACCGAGGCCTCGTGCTTCTCCAGGGAGGGAAGAAAAGCCTTTCCTGGACATTCTACGCCATTCTAGATGGACCTGGGACCCCATCACCAGAGGCCTGAGAGCAGGGTGCTGGTTGGGCAGCCTTTTCCACCTCCTTATGACACCATGTCACACACCAGGTCCTGAGGACAGGGGTTACTCTCTCTCAGTTGGGATGGCAGTTAAGAACTGGGCTCTGGATTCAGGCTGCTGGTACAAGCCCAAGTGCCATTTATGAGTAGGAAGGCCTGGGGTGAACTAAGAAAACTGCTGGTGCTGTCCTGGCCTCACCCCATACAATGCAGCTATTTCAAGTACCCTCCTCATATGACTGTGAATAAATGTGTGCAGAAGTCCCAGCGCCACACCCAGAGCACAGTGGGTGCTGTGTGCTGAAGCTCCGATGGCAGTCAGTCCCCATGCAGATGGCCAGCTTCGTGTCTGCTGCTCAGTAAACAGCCCTAGACACTTGCCAAGTGGAGGGCTGAGGAGGCAGTCTCCAGCTGGTCACGAAGGCAGGGGCGACACACTGAATCAAAGCTGAGAGGGTAAGGCCTGTTGGTGGAGTTGGGGGGCTGGAGGGTTGGGTCTGACAGCAGAAGACCAGTGTCCAGAGTCCTGAGTTAGATTTTACCATGGCCCATCCTACTTGATTTGCCAAGTATCTACCCTTTGTGGCAAAGGTACGATGAGGGCTTTGCTCTCTAG
Source organism: Acomys russatus (assembly GCF_903995435.1). Lineage (NCBI taxonomy): Eukaryota > Metazoa > Chordata > Mammalia > Rodentia > Muridae > Acomys > Acomys russatus. The sequence continues at coordinate 26,330,278 of NC_067137.1, forward strand.
CATATCAAATGGGCAGAGAGTCAGCCAAGAAAACAAAGGCAATCTAAAGAGGCCCAGTGTTATGACTGGTCCTTGTCTGGCAGGTATGAGGGTAGGTTGTTGTTAGGAATAAGGGTATGGACACAAGAGATGGAGATGATGTGTCCTTCCAGGAAAGGATACACAGTGCTTTGGGGGAGGGGGTGGAATCACAAAATCAGGGAACAGTAATGAGGGGCTTGTCCTATTCCTTCGTTCCATAGTGCTGTTTCCTAATTGGTACTCTGAGAATTACAGTCTGAATCCGTGGCCTGGTGAGACTCTGTAGGTACAGCCATTGGTTCCTAGGATGGCCCACGGTTCACCGCAGGCTGCTGCTGTACACCTGCCTTTTGGACCAGACTCTCCTGAACATTGCTATGTTCCTCACACAACCCCCATGCAGCAGAAATGGCCCCCCGACATGCCGGTGACCACAGATGTTCTCTCACAGGCATCCTGCACATGTTCACACACATAGGTTGTCATACACATGTCTCCCCAGGCACCTGGGCATGTGACACCTGCTTCTGGCTTTCACCCTGAGTAGGCTCTCTGCCAAGCTCCTATTAGCCTTGGGAAAAGCTGTGGCTGCCCTAGAGGAATATCACTCCAGGCTTATTGAGAGTGTCAGATGGAAGCAAGTTGGGGCAGCTCCAGGTTGGAGGACTCTCTCCCTGCCTCACCACATCTAGGGCTGCCCCGTACCAGCATGCATCACCGCCCCTCTAGTACCACTTCCAAAGTAGAGTGGGGCACCATGGGATGTTCCTGCTGTTCATTCGAAAACATGACGCTTCCGTTTGTTCTCAGCAACACAGCACCACATTTTTGGGGTGCTCGTTTCTGGCAGGGAGGAGTCTGTCGCCTTCACACCAGGGCTCTCCCCAACTTCTCCCCATCCTTCCCCTCCTTTTCTTCCCACTATTCTACCTCTTCCTTCCTTCCTCTTCTCCCTCTTGACTTTTCACTCCTTTCCCCCCTTTTTTCCTTCCCCTCTTCTCTCTCCTCTTCTCACTCCTTTCTCCCTCCCTTCTCTCCTCTCCTCTTTCTCACCCACCTCACCTTTTTCTCCTTACTCTTCTCCCAGGCTCTCCAGACAGCCATAGTGGACAACCCCTCAGTCTCTGCCAAAGCCATTGGCAAGCTCCCCAGAAGGCAGCACGGAGGGAGTGCAGAGATGCAGGCTAGCCCGGAGCCCAGCTTGTCCCTGTGGGGCCTCAGCTGAAAGCAATAATGGCAGCTGGAAAGCAGCAATGGGCCTAGGCATGGCTGCAATCCCCAATCACCTCCCCAGAGCACTTCCATCGGGGAGGCCAAGTGCGGTTCCTCAGCTATGGCTACTGGGCAAGAACTGAGAATATAGATTCGATGCTTTGAAAGATCAGAGCCTTCACACGCACATGTTGGGACCCAGGAGGCCAGAGACCGGAGCTCTCAGCTCCATCAAGGCTGCTCCCGCTATGGGAGTGGACATTTAGCTGCCAACCCAAGTACCGCACCCATCATCACCCCACTGGATCCTTGGATGTGAAGTTCTTGAGCTGGGAGTCAGGCCTTGTCTGTTTGGATAGAGGATGCTCATCAGAATGACAGCAGGGCCCTGGTTATCTGTCTCAGTGACGTGGCCTCCACTCTTTAAAGGATGGTGTTTCTCAAGGTTCTGTGAGCTCTGATACTGTGGCGGGACCCTGCTTATGCAGCTGGACTACTGCCCTGTTGTCTGTCACTTCTATGTTCTAGTCCTTATGTATTTAAAGGCTTGGCCCTCATCTCTCCGGAGAATGGTACTCTGCCTGCACCACTGCCTCAGCTTGTCCCCATCTCCCTCCCAGCCCAAGCTTGCTCTTTCTGCTATGTGACATGCCCCAGACCTACCCCCTGGTCCCTATCCCCAGGGCAGAAACCTAGAAGCCAGCTCTAACTGCCCTCACTTTGTCCTGGCCTCCTGCGGATGTTTCCCATGGTTTATTTTAGCAGTCTGGCCACCCAGCCCTCCTCACCCCTCTACCTGTCTTGCGCCTCTGTCCTTTCCTGGCTTTCCGTGATGGTCACCTGTCGGGGGGCAGGGCAAGGGGCTTCCATGTTCTCTGTTCTGCAAAGTAGTTACTTTTCTAAAATATAAAATAGTCATATAATTTCCCTTCCAAGCCCTTCTAATCCTTCAGTGTAAGGGGCAAGCCTGAACTCCACTCTGCCTGTGGTCAGCTGGTCCCTGGCCCCAGCTCCAGTTCTAGCCTGGGACCTCATTTTCATCATCCTGCACCACATGCAGTCTGTAGCTCCTGCAAGACTTTGTCAACGGAGTCTACCCACTGGAGCTCCCCTCCCGCCCTTGCCCCCCCCCCACCCCCCACCCAGTAGGCCTTGCTCCCTCTCACCCTTGAGGATTTAGTCAATTTCTTTGAGAAGCCTTCCCTGACACAGGGTAGAACATCTCCTCTACAGCGGGGACTCTCTTGAGCTCAGGTGAACCACTAGATCCGAGTTCCCATATGCACACCATCTTTTCTTTCAATACTATATGAATTCTCTATACCAAGTAGAGACTGTCCTGTGTCGTCTCCAGGACGGGGGCCAGGCTATTGTTGGTGTCGGGTCAAATGGAGGACCAAACTGGGCCCTAAATGGGGAGTTCTCCGTGGTGTTCTGATGGAAGGACAGGCAGGCTGGATTCTTGTAGTTGATGGCTCTACCAGTGCTTTGGCCACGCCGCCATGTCCCTGCCTGGCGCCATTCTGGGGCAGAAGAAGTTTCGAGTCCTTTCTAATCAAGCTGTCAGTACGGAGATTCGACAGCTGACATTGATTTTTCTATGAGTGGAGGCTTCCCTTGTGTTCTTCATCATGACAGTCAGTCCATATGCCTAGACTGTAATCTCTTGTGCCATCACAGACTCCTATTTGCTTTTAGTCCCACTGGGACATGGTCTACAATAACCATCAGTGTTTCACTCTGGGTCTCAGACTGAAAAGGAGCCACAGCCACGACCTATGTGAGTTGACCTTTCATCTGTTTTGTTGTCGTTGTTGTTTTTCCATTCAGTCATTCTGAGGTCCCAGGCTCCTCTGAAAACACCCAGAACCCTTTCAGTATCCCCACTGGCCCAGGTCTGAAGCAGGCCCCCAACACTGCAAACTAAGGAAGCGCTCAGCTGAGCCCTGCAGATGTCTACCAGGTGGGGTGGGCAAGTCAGGTCCAGAGACTTCTCCTGTAAACTGCCACATACCTGTTATTTTTTAAACCACACCATTCAGGGGTAGAAGCAGTGGCTCAGCAGGTAAAAACCACCTGCTGTGCAAACACGAGGACCTGAGTTTGAATCCCCAGCACCCGTACAAAACCAAACAGGATGCAGTAGCTTGGGGGTTCGTAATTTTTGTAGGGAGATGGGAGGAAGAGGTGGGAGAATCCTGGAAGCAAGCTTGAAGGGACAGCTCGCCTGGTGTATGCTGTGGAAAAACAACCAAGAGACCCTGTCCCAAGGTGGACGATGGCTGGCATTGAAGGTTACCTTCAGATCTTCACACCTGCACTGTGGCATGTGCATTCACATTTACACACATAAGTGTGTACACACACACACACCACACACACACACACACACACACACACACACACACAGCCATATACCCAAAGTTTCATTCACATTTTCTCCTGTTTTCTAGTAGGCAGGGATTAGAGGGGTGGTCATCAAGTTTGGGCAACAGGGACTAGAGCTAGAATACGCCCAGACCCCAACAGACATGCTGTCATCCCTGGCTGCTGAGCCTGCAGCTGCTGGGCTTAACAGCTGGTTGCCTCAGGGGAGGGGCCCCACTGTGCACAATCCTGGCCTCCTCCCTGAAGGGCAGGGCCAGCACTTGCCTACGAAGACGGCATTGTCTTCACAGGCTTCAAGGCTCCCGTTTCTCTCAGCAGCGAGGAGAGGTGAAGCACTTTCTGAAGATAGCAGCCTCGTCCTCTGGGGTTTGGTGACTCACTTCTTTCCAGGGCCAGACTGTGGACTCAGGGAAGGTGTCAGTGTTTCAGTCCCTGCCTTAATCACTGCCATCTAGACGCAGCTGACATTTTATAAGGAACTGACGACTGGTAAGATGGCATGGCTCTCATCTAAGTCCAAGGGCCGAAGACCCAGGAGAGCCTCAGAGAGCCTCTGCTCTGAAAACTAGCAGGCTGGAAACCCAGGAGGAGCTTGTGTTTCAGTTCAGTTAAAGGCAACAAACAAACAAACAAACAAGCCATGGTCCCAGTTCAAGAGTTAGGCAGGAGCCCCCCCCCCCCCCCCCCCCGGAGTCAAGGCTGGGCCATCTTGATGTTCCACTTAGGCCTTGTGGTACCTGGTCTGAGCGGACATTGGGACTAGCCACCTGCTTTTCTTTGATTACTGATTACAGATTCATTGTTAATCTCCTCCCCAGACACTGCCGCAGACATCCTCAGAATAACGTTAGGCCAAATATCTGGGAGGCCCGTCAAGTTGACATATAAAATTAACCATCATACCATCTCCTACAACCCCCACAATTATATTGCCTTTGGTTGAATTTTTATTTGAATCTGTGCTCTGGGTAAGAAGGGCCCAGGTGGGGGGGGAGGTGGGGGCGGGCAGAGAGAGGCAAACAATAAGAATACTAAACAGGGCTGGAGAACTCCTTCCACCAAGATGGATGGGACTTTTCTTTTGACTCTCCTTCCTAATAAATCCTGCCCGCCCCCTGCCCCCAACCCCTGGAGACACAGAGTGTGACTTTCCCCCACCCCCAGGCAAAGGAAAGAAATAATACAGTTCCCTGGCACATCTGCTCCCACACCTTGGCATATGCTCTGCCTAGCTTGCTTCCTAACTGCTAAAACTACAACGGGCAAGCAGTGTCTTCCATTCCAGTTCCCGGGGGTAGCTCAGGGGCCCAGCCTTCCCACGCTGCGGCTCGGAGCATCACTACAACATCAAAAATGTTCCACTGGCGGTTTCAAGATTCCTAAAAAATAGATTCAAAACATCTTTAATACTCTCTGAAGAAGCAATACATCACAGGAAAGGCTGTAACCTTTAGTATTGCTGATATTATCCAGGCTGTGTGGGCTGGCTAAGAAGGTAACTGCAGCCAGTTCTTATTCCCAGAGGCTGTGGCTGACGCCCCAGGTCCAGCACCCTTCCACCTACCATTGGAGGAAGCGGCTGCCTGTTGGACGGAGTATTTGCCTAATGGGCTTTTTTACAGAGTCTGAAAAGAGTCACAGGACTCAAAGGCAACGATTTCGAAGAAACAGCCTTCTCCTATTAACACGATATCTCTGAAAATAACACTGCCTGTCTCAAGCAGTAACATGCCCCGCATGGAATGCATTTTCCTGCTTTCCCCGCCTCAACGTGGAGCTGTGAGCAAGGACCTGCGAAGAAGCTTCTGCAAAGCAAAAGCCAGCCAGGAAACAGGGAGAGTTCAGTGGATTTAGTATGAGTGTGGGGATGACCAGACCCTGGCATGCACTGGGGTACAATAATATGCAGAGACCTCTGCAGGCGACCCCCCACCCACCCCCTGGGTCTGTGGCATGTGCCACACCTGGCCAGAGGAGCACAAAAAGGCAGGAAAGGAGATGCTTGGATTTGCTGTATTATTTACCCTCATTTCTTTCTGAAGGTTGTATTATGGGTAATCAACGCAAGCAGCGAGGAGGAGACAAAAGCCTGAAAATAGAGCACCGAGACATTTCCTTTGCCTCTGCTAAGTGGATGGCGTTCCTCTGTCTGCAGGATATTCCCACTTCTCCATCTCGCAGTTTAAACCTGGCCGAGCAAATAGCCTAGGATATGGTCACTGCTCTAACAGAGAGAGAAAGCCCAGGCACACGGGGAGCAGGGACACAATGTAGGTGCCCCCTTAGCCTTGGAAACCAGATGCTTTTATGCAATTCTCTTGCAGCCTGGCCAGCTCTGAATGGGCCCTGCTGTGAATGACCAGTGGAAAGATCAACGCTCCAGCACAGGTGCTCCATGGCCTTGGGTAGATCGCTAGACTGCTCTGAACCCAGTTCCCGATCTTTTATGGGACAGATAAGAACGATAGATGAGCCGGGGAAATGCAAAGCAAAACTACATCGGGATTCTGTCTCTCCTCAGGTCAGAAAGGCTGGGTCAAGAAAACAAACTAGAAGTGGTGGTGAGGATGGGTGAGGGAGAGTGCCCTGCCGAAGTGCTGGTGGTAATGTAGCCACTGTGGAAATCAGTATGGAAGGCTCCTCAGATAAATAAAGTGGAGTTTGCATATAATTCAGCTATGTCACTCCTGGGTATATATGGGAGGAAGCCACGCCAGCCTGCAGTAGAGATTCCTGCACAGTCATATCCACTGCAGCACCAGTCACAATACCTAAGTGATGGCATCAGATTAGGTACCCACTAGTGGGCAAATGGTTGAAGAGGGTATGGCGTATACACACGGTTGAGAAATACCCAAGAACATGATGCCAGTTGCACAAAAGCCAATGAAGCTGGAAAACTAACTCAAACCCAGACAGACAAAAAGCACACCATACAAGGAGTCTAGATTTTAGCCGCAACAAAAAGACAGGCAAGAAGAGGCACACGCACAGGCACACACACCATCACATGCACAGAATAATGGCTGGGAAAGCCACATCCTAGGTCTGGTGTCAGCTCTGTTCCCCATCCTTCAAATAATAGCCTCCATTACTCTTATCACTCTAGAAAATGTCTTTGTGAATTGTTTGCTTGATGATTGCAACCATGTTTCTTTTTAATAAAAATCTTGATTTAAAAAGGGCCCGAGGGCACTCGGGAGTGTGTGGAAGATAATATTTAGAGATTCGCTAAATCTCTCCCGCTAACGTACATTGCCGTGTTTGTGGTTTTCGCCTTTATCTTTCTCTTGTTTTCCCTTGCAAGAAACGCTACTTGGAAGAAATGAGTATGCCAGGCCTTGACATCCTCTGCAGCCTTCCTGCCACAGTGCTGATGAGTCAAATGAGCCCCAGGCTTTGTGTGACCTTCTGCGGGGCACCCTAGCAGAACGGAGGAGGGACTGGTCCCTGCTTCCCGGGCAGGAGATGACTGGAGCCCCTGTGGGACTGGGAGAAGGCAGGGTACTGGCAGTGTGACATCGTGCATAGGGCTCACGGGGCCACACCGGCACCTGGGTCCCACAAGCCCAGCAAGGCCATTCATGTTTAAGGGACTGTTGACATTTGGGATCCCTTAAGAGAAGGAATTATGAAAACAAGGCCTGCAAGACCTGGAGGCCGTAAGAAGCCCAATTTCCCAGGACAGAAGCCGAGTGGGTCCTACCAGACCTTAGGACAAGTAACAGACTATCTGTTGACAGGAACAGGAGCCATCCGTGGCACTTGCTGAACAGAGAGGGCGGTGAAAATGCAGCGCCCCAAAGCTGGTGCTGCTGAACCGTGCTGATGCGCTCATTTTAATCCAACACCCTCAGCACAAGTGCTGTCTGCTCAGTGACCCTGACAAGTGCACGGCCACCCAGCTGCAAACGAGGAATGTGTGTTGGGGGGACCTGTGCATGTGAAGCCACCTAGACCGGAAGAAAGGGTCAGAGCTGGTGGCAGTCATATAAGCTGCTGCCTCAGCAGTCCCTCCATGCAAAGGCTCTCAGCAGATGGGTCTGCTCCATCAGGCCCCATGACCACCACTCTCTGTGAAAGGAGGAAGGCTGGAGCTCCCAGAGCTGGGCACCCCCAGGAGCAAACACATACTGGTTTGCCTGGTCATCTGCAGAGCCGAGGGAGGGAGGACGGAGGATATTTACCAGGCCAAGTGCAGTGTGCAGCTAGGAGGACCGTGCCAGCCAAGCCCAGTGTCAGGGTGGAAGGGCAGGAGGTCTGTGTTTTCAGAAGCAGGTTTCCCATCTGCGAAGTGGGGGTAGTAGTGCCTATTCCCACACCCAAAGGAGCCATTTGAAATCTGAAGCACAGGTGAGGGCTGGCCAGTCACTCTTTAGGCTTAGCAGCGACAAGACCCTTCATCAACACCAGATATTACAGCTTCCCTGGACAAGTGACAGCGTCGTGGCACCAGAGGAAAGGCTGATCTGTCTGTGAGATGGGAGGTAGGCTGCAGGGACATCTGATGGCTCCAGCAGAATTTTGGAGGAATTCTGTTTGGATGGAGGCCAAGCTGACTTTGCTTTGCAGGGAACAGTGGGGTTTTAAGTCTCACGGCCAGTGTCTGGGTGCAGGTACCTCTTACCTATATAGGGTACAGCTGCAGTTTCTCACCCTGGTGGGTTCTGGGGACTCCTCTACCCACCAGCCTGGCCCTGCCTCAGTCCTGAGCTGGCAATGAGCTGCTCTCTGAGATATGTGGGAGGTTCTTAGGTCTCTGACCCCACAGCCCTCCAGTGTAGCAGTCTCTTTTTACCCCATTGTTTAAAACCCTACACCCAAGTAGGGTGTGGTAGCGCATGCCTATAATTCCAGAATTTGGGGGGAAGATCACGAGTCCAAGGGTTTCCTAGGCTACATAAGCAGTTCTAGGCTGACTTGGGCTATGTGTGACCCTGTCCCAAACAAACAGAACAGGACACTCCCTCACACCCAATATTACATGCTTATTTTATCCAATTGTGCTTACAAACGCTGTGAGAGTCCAAAGATCTGGTGCTCACTAGACTTTGGATACAATATTCTCTAAGTATCCATAAGTCACATTTATTATGTTTTCAAATCTTTGGTGCCTTTGCTTATTATTATTTTTGTCTGCTTGTTCTGCTACTTAGAGAGTGTATTAAAACATCCTAATGATTATGAATTAAGCAAAAATTTCCCTTGAATTCCATTAGTATTCCCTCAATATATTTCAAGGCTATGTTCTATGGTCTTGAATGCAAGCAATTATAATTTCTAGGTTACCTGAGGTAATTGTAGATTGGTTCCTTCCTTCCTTCCTTCCTTCCTTCCTTCCTTCCTTCCTTCCTTCCTTCTTCTCTTCCTTCCTCCCTTCCTTTATCTTGGGAGCTAGAGCTGCTACAAAATAACCATGACATATTCCTTCTAACCTTAGTATTAGAGCCAGCAGGCCAGCTCAGTGGGTAAAGGTGCTAGCCATGTAAGCCCTATGACTGAGTTTGATCCCTGGAACCCATAGTAGGAACAAAAAAACCTGACTCCTAAAAGCTGTGGTGAGTTCTACGGTGAGTACAGCGCATGTGCTGTACTTTGCATGTGTGTACACACACACACACACACACACACACACACACACACACACACACACACACACATCAAATGAAAAAACTGTCCAAAATAAAAAAATCTACCTAAGAAAAATGTCTAATTTTTATTTAAGATCAAATCTGATTTAAAAGTAAAAATCAAAGATATATACCATGCTACCTTTAACCTTCCTGCATCCTTTTCTCTTTAATGGGTCAGCATATTTAAACCTGACACCCTCAGGTTTAAAGTCGCCGTTTTGCTCGGTGTCCTCTGTTCATCTCACTCTACATCCCCTTTGTCTTTTCTTCCTTTGTCCTTTCCTGCTTGTGCGTTGTGTGCCTTGGATTATTTTATCCCGACTACCCTGGATCTACCAAAGTCTCAAAATACCTACCTTGCTTCCTTGCCAATTCAAAAGCCTCAAAATAATTTAACTTTGTTTACCCCATCTCTAAGCTTCTTTGCATCCATTCTCTGTCTCTAAAAAACGCCATTTCCCAAGAAGAGTATTTTAAATTGCTTAGTGTGGTCAATATTCATGAAGGCAGGGGCTGACTTTCTCATTGCTTTTAATTGCTCAGCCTCTAACTTTTCCTCTTGGACTAGTTTTTTTTTTTTTTTTTAAATCTTCAGAACACACTAGCCTATCCTTTAAGTATAGATTGTTGAATGTGTTTCATTTACTCATTACTTTAAAATTTTTACCCATATTATTTGTTCTGAGGGAGTTTTCATTGGGCATACAGTTTGAAGCCGGCCGTTTCAGGGCTTTAAAGGCGCTATCCTGTTGTCTTTGGGTGTCCAGCATCTCCGTTGAAAAGCGTTATGTGCCTGCTTACTGTATCTTTAAAAGCAAACCGTCTCTTTGTTCCCACTCTTTTGATTTTCATCTTTGTTTTTCATTGTTGACAGTTTTCCTATGAGTACCTTGATGTGGCTTCCCCTCAGTTATCCCTCTTGGAGCTTCAGTGCTTCTTGCATCTGTGACTTCAAGTCTTCAACAGTTTAGGGACGGTATCAGCCAGTCTCTCTTGAAGTACTGCCTCTACCTCATTTTCTCTCTCTTCCTCAGGGCACCACTCTATATGCATTAGACATTTTACTGTGTAACTCCAGTGTCTCTTACCTTCCTTTTCTGTATCACCCCTTGTGTCTCTCTTCTTAATGCTGCATTTTAAAAAATCTGGTTTATTTATTATTTATTTGAGACGGGCTCATACTATGCAGCCCTGGCTGACCTGGAACTTGCTATATAGACAAAATTAGCCTTGGGTTAACAGAAACTTGCCTCCTGAGTGCTGGGATTTAACCATGTCCCAGCTCTTCTGAACTCTTGATTGGTTTTGTTGTTTATTTCTTTGTTTTGTTGAGTTTTTGTTGTTGTTTTGTTTGTTTTTCGAGACAGGGTTTCTCTGTGTAGCCTTGGCGGTCCTGGACTCGCATTGTAGACCAGGCTGGCCTCCAACTCACAGAGATCCTCCTGCCTCTGCCTTCCAGAGTGCTGGGATTACAGGCACCTGGCTCTTGGACTGTGCTTTAAAAGATCAATCTTTTGGTTGGTAATTCTGCCCCATTGCATCTGTTAAAGTAACTATTAGCACCTTAGTCAGAAGTAATATGGAGTTACTTGTTATTTGCTTCTTTTAAGAAAACATAGGGTTGCTTGTTCTTAGCCAAAAAACCAAAAAACCAAAACAAACAAACAAAACAAAACAAAACAAAAAACCAAACCCAAAAACAAAAACCAAAACCAAAACCAACCAACCAACCAAACAAGCCAAAACCAACTCCAAATTTGTCTTTTAATTCCTTAGCTATGCCATGGCATAGTTTAACAATAATCTGGTAATGTGAATATATCTGAAGCCCCACTGTCTCCCTTTCAATATTTGATATTTCTGGTCTAGAGACATTTGGTAATGCTGTTTCCCTGTATCCAGCAAGTGAGCTCCAGATTCTGTCTTTGCACATGGCTTTCCAAAACACTCTGAGGCCATATTCCTCCTGACGCTGTTTGCTTCTGCTAGGCAGCAGGGTACACCAGCAACACGAAGTCATCTCAATTCAAGATGACCTGAAGTAGAGAGGCAGCCCTTGAGGGTGTCCAGGCATGGTTTTCCGAGTCCCACAGAGGCAGCAGAGGGGTCATTCTACCCACTGGATCTCTTGGCTGACTCTGGGTTCCAATCCCTGCACCCTGCCAGACTGTTGTCACACATCCTGCTAAGCTTTTGGGTGTCTGATCAGAACGGACAATTCCTTCTATGGAACCTGGCTGTAAGAGAACACCCAGTCTCTCACCATTGGCCTCATTGCTTCCCCAGACCCCGATCTAACAATAATCTCACCATCCAATTAGCTCTTCAGAGTCTTCAATGCCATGGCTGTCACATGTTGCTAACTTTCTAGTTGCCTTCAGCAGGAGGCTGGGCTGTTAGGATGCAGCGTGCCTCTCTCAAGTTCCTGCTAAGTCCGTTATTTGGTTACAGCAAAAAACAAGGTAACTTACAGAGTAGGTTGTGCCCGTGGGCTCTGGGATCAAACAAGGGTCCGAGTTCAAGTCCAAAGAGAAGTCTGACTCCCATTTGTCACGTATGCTAGTGGTGCAGTGTTGTACTCCTTTGATTTCTTTGTGTCTCAGTTTCTACCAGCCATAAAATATAGATAAGAGACACTACCTCCAGATTTCATTTAAAGACTTCCAAGTGAACAGGCCAAGTGTCTGCTTTCGGTCTTGGCACACACTACGAATTTATGAAGCATCTGTCATCATCATTATTATCATCACTTGTCTTGAATTTCTCACATCCTCCCACTTCCCCCTTTCCCACTGCTAATCCAGATTTCTAGGCTACCACTGTTGTGGCTTTCTGCATGGGTCTCCACACGGGTGCTCCTTCCTGGCCACCCAGAGAGAGGCTTCTGAGACTGCTGTGCCATGGAAGGTCCCCTGTGATTTTCCAGGGCCCTGGGGTGCACTCCACAGTAGCTGCTCCTTCTAGGCTTGTCAACTTCTTCCAAGAAGTGAATGATCTACTTCTCCGTCCTCAAAGGAACGAAGCTTGCTTTTTATCACTGGGCCCCTCCAGGAAGCTCTTGTGCCTTCACTGGCTCATTTCCCCCCAGCTACTTACAGCTACAGGTTTCAGTGGTTCTCAAACCGTCCTAACCCTGCGATCCTTTAACACAGTCCCTCATGCTGTGGTGACCCCCAACCATAAAATGATATCATTGCTACTTCATAACTGTAATTTTGCTGCTGTTATGAACTGTAATGTAAATAAGCTGATATGCATGGGGTCGGGACCCGCAGGTTGGGAACCACTGGCTTAGACATAACACCCACAGGGACAGTATAGCACGCAGTGTCTTCCACAGTCACTGCAGATCACGGTCACCTTGCTGTAACAGACAGAACAGATGCCTGTAACTATCTTCAGAGCACGCACAACACACGAGTGAGGGCAGTTCTCCCTAACTACTACACACTCAGGGTCTAGCACACTGCCTGACACATTCATGACACCTAACACACATCTATCAGATCAACAAATGACTAAATAATTCTTGAGATGAGGTCAATGGAGTCACAAATGAAATAGAACCCAGGGCCTGGCTTCATCTCCCAGCTGCTGAATCTTCTGGAACCAGAGTTCATACTGACTTCCTTTGTAATTGTTCTATTTCCATTCCTGGCACAGGGCTCTCCGAAAACATGTAAATATTTTGTTTCCTAATTGCTTATCTACACCTTAATCACACAGTGGTTTTATTATTATTATTATCATCATTACTGTTATTATTGATGGCGATAAATAAAACAACATAAAAGTATTTGCAGAAAAAAAAACTCAATTGTGTGATTTAGAATTTTTAATTACTAGGAGTTGGGGGTTTGTAGCAAGTGCTCTGTTTGAGGATGGATTATCACCCCAATAGGTTTGGTATCTAAATGCTCCATATTGTAATTTACACCCTAAGGGGCCCACTGCACTCGGAAAACCATCAAGTCTTGTTGCTATCTGGTTCCTATCAGCATTGCGTTCTCCAAATGAATGCATTTCAATTAAAGGATAAATTTACCAGAGTAAATGTGAGGTGTGTATTTTGTGAATTATAGCTCTAACTTTGAATGAAAACAAAACAACAAACATTTTCTGAGCTCCTATGATATGGCAGGCATTGAAGATAAGACAAAGAGGACCAGGACTGAGCCCCACCTCCAAGGAGACCAGTGTCTTGCTGGGGAAGGAGACGACACAAAAGCAAGTGCTGCAGAGGCATTCAAGCCAACAGGAAAGACCCCAGGGCTATGAAAAGCTGCAGTCGCCACACGTACAGACACAGCATTACTCCCTTCTGAGGAACACCGGCCAGATGATTCTCCTGTCCTGCCTTTTTCTTCTGCATCATCTCAGGGAAAGATATGGGTATTGCTGCCTTGCTGGGAATGGATACCAAAAGGTGACATTTTGGACCCGTTATGATAACCTCTTGGTTAAATCATCAGCTTCTTTCCCCTCCCCCCACACATCCCCTTTCCTGCCCTGGGTCAATTCAAATTACCTGGGGTAAAAAAAAAAACCAACCAAACAAACAAACAAAAAACCCAAAAAACAATGTTTGAGAATCTAAACTGACTGAAGGGGTAAATTGGGGGCATGGCGGTTCACATAAGAAATGAGCCCAGAACCCTCTAATGACTGAGATGCTGTGGCTGAGGCGATAGCTCAGTTGGCAAAATGCTTTCTGGGGACCTGAGCTTGGATTCCCCAGCACCCACAAACAAGCTGGATGTGGTGGTGAGCATCTGTAATCCCAGCACTGGCCAGGGCACAGGGCAGATACAGGACTACTCCTAGAGTTTACCAACCAGCTAATCTTGCTGAATTGGTGAGCTCCAGGTTCTGTGGGAGCCTCTTTCAAAAACCAAGGTGGATGGTGGTAGAGGAGGAGATTTGCTGTAAACCTTAAGCCTTCTCACACACACATACATGAGCACCCACATACATGTGCACACACAAGAACGAGATACTGGGTATGTAGATAGAATGAGATTTGATTTCAGATATTCAATTAAAAATGACCTTTCCATTTGGCCCAAGACTGAAACACTGGAACAGATTGTATGTTCCCTTGTGCTTCTCAAGAGTTGCACATGCTCACCCCGTTCCTCTTGGCACCTCATAAAGAGCAGAGAGAGAAGAGATTCTTGTGTGGGGTCAGAGTGACCTTCTTGAAGATCTTTGGTCCATCTCTGACTTCCTGTGTTCTCTGGGTGGTCACCTCCTTACTTGTAGAGTGGCTATGCTCTGCTGTGATGCAAACAGTGTGACACTTTCAAAATCTCTGTGCTGGAAAACCAGATCCCCAGTGTGAAGGAATTAGGAGGTAGGGTGTTTGGGAGGTGAATAGGTCGCGAGACTGGAGACTTCATAATGGGTTTAGTGTCCTTACAAGGGGCTTGAGAGTCTAAAAGCCATCCCTTCTGCTAAGGGAGGACACAGAAAGGACACTGTCCATGAACTAGGAAGTGGTTCTCACAGACATCAAAACGCTTTTGGTGTTTTGACCTTGGGCGTTTCTATTGGTTGGGAACTACTTAGTTTATGGAACTTTGTTATAGCAGCTACAAGGGACTGAGACACACCCTAAGGACTCTGGGGAGCATCTAGGTAGTAGGTCAGCGCTGGCCTTTGGGGTCAGCTCAGCAGGTGCCAGGCTTCTTTCTTTGATGACATGCCCATAGTTGCTGGCTTTCTACCCCCCACACACCTAGAATTGATCATTCCCTTCCTCTCTGCTCCCATTTCAGTTTAGCTGGAGAAGAAGAGCTCTGATAAAAACCAACTCACACCAAGCTGTGAGTGATGTGGTCCCTCCGGAGGTTAAAACTGCTAATTGCGTCTTATAAGAAAAGGAATTTCATAAAGCGAACATTTAATTGTTAAATTGGTCAGGATGAATACAGAATTTTGGGCATTTCCCTCAAGATGCTTGCAGGCAGTGCCTCACGCCGGGCCTCAGATCTACTGGCTATGGGGAACTGAGCATCAGCTGGTAGAATCGGCAGTGACAGAGGGAGGCCCGGGAAGGGCACTCAGAGTCATACAAGAGACCTTTTAAAAATGACCTCAAGAGGCCTCTTTACCTCCATCTTAGCTGGGCAGGGAAAGGGCTCCCAGCTTCCCCCAAACACCTGCTCCATGCAAGATGCAGCTCTGTCCAGGGAGGGCAGCCTCTGACGGCAGCCCCTGTGTGTCGAAGGACTATTTGGGGGCTGGGAATGTAGCTCAATGGTTCAATACTGCTTAGCAGATGTGAAGTCTTGTGGTCAGTCTTTAGCATCTAAAAGAAGAGGGAGGCATGGCTGGGAAGACAGCTCAGTCTATTGAGTATTTGCTACACAATCTCAAGGACTCCAGTTTGATTCTCAGAACCCATACAGAAGGCTAGGCACTGGGCACGGGCTGGTCATCCTAGTGCTGGGGAGCTGGAGACCAGTCGGTCTCTGGGGCTTGATGGCTAGGCAGTAGCCTACCTGGCAAGCTTCAGATCACTGAGATACCTTGTCCCCCAACAAAGCAATTGTACCTATGGGATGACACTTGAGGTTGCACTGTGACCTTTATATGCACATGCACACATGTGTACTTAACACTGCCACGAATATGCACACCTATACATACCTACACAAAAGGGAATGCTTTAGAACTAGTCATTCTCTTTCCCTGCTCCTATCACAGGTTGGCTCTCACTCCCATATACTCAAAATTTTCTTTCATGAAAGATGGCGGTTTGCCAGAGACGGGGAAGTTCTGTGATGCCACAGTACTGGGGAGACAGAAGGCTTGTATATAACTCCTACTTTCATTATAATCCTCTTTCTTCAAACCCAGAGGCTAGGATATGTGTCAATTTTCATGGGCAGTTTAATCAGTAAGGATTTACATGCTCTGCCAATAGGACCTAGTCTATTTGTTACCCCAACAGGAAAACTGAAGGAGGGACAGGATTCTTTTGTTCTGGTCCTCACAATATAGCCCCTGATGGGGATCCAGGACCCCTCCCTGTTTTCTGGCCTGGTTCCTCTGGGGACCGCCTATAGCCATGATAACAAGCCTAGAGTAGAAGCCACCCAATGGGGAGCAGAGTTGTGCTGCCGTCCACACTCCTGAGGGCTTACTCCAGGGTCGAATAGAATGGCGGGCTGAAGAAGGCCTCACTCCAGAAATACAGGCAAGTGAGTCAATGAGGGGCTTGGCTGCTCAACCCTTAGGGCTTTCTTGTATCACCATTAGAGGGGCCTGGCCTTTGTCCCATCTGTGGTGAGAGGACATTTGTTCACTAGGTCCCAACTGCAGCCCGAGTGAGGACAGAGGGCGTGCATGGGTCATGGCAGCCAGCCATGGAGTAGAGAGAAGGCTGCCTGGGAGAGAAAAGAGGTGACCGCCCGGGGCATCAGAGGCCTGGAGTGGAATTTATACCTAGTTCTAGGCCCTCTTGTGTGTTCCATTTCTGCTTCTTGCTCATATATATGAACATTAGCCAAACTGCCCCCAAAGTGACTTGGGCTTTCTATTTGGCAGATGGACATCAGTGCTCCCAGGGCCTGAGACCTCAGGGTACATTCAGTGTCAGAACCAGAAGGAGCAGGTCCCTGTGTCCACCTCCAGGGCTCCTGCTGCTGCCTGGAAGGGATGCTGTCTCCCGTGAAATCTGCCACTTTTATCACATCAATTCTTTTCTCCGGTGACACTTATGTCCCAGTGGGACCACTTATCAGCAATCCCTGTTACCAACACCACCTGCCTCAGTCTTTAGAGCAGGCATTACCTTCTAGCTGTCCAGGCATCCTTGGTACAGGCACTTCATGCTCAATAGCAATGAAGCCCCCACTGGGGCTATGCCAGTCCTTGGGTACCAAGGACCAGGACACATTAGGACTGTCCTTCACATGCCCAGGCCTGAGCCCTGAACTGACTTCACAGGTTGGCACCTACCTCCTCATAAGTCCCCTGGATGCCTCTGGTCACAATCCTCCAGAAGGAAGGACAGGGACAATATTAGGTGGCCAGGGAGATCCCAGAAGCTCCTGTACTTAGCTCTGTGCTAAACCAAATGTGCACACCTTTTCCCTCTGGCATCTGCTTGCAGCTGCGTCATAACAAGACAGGCACGGGCACAATGATGCCTGGCCGGGAAGGGGGTGAGTGGATTTTTGTCTCGGTTTATGGCTTCTATGGGTGCCAGCACCAGAGCTGGTAGCCCCAGAGGGGAGAGGCTCCCCTTGTCAGGCTCTTCCATCTCCTTCTTTCAAAAATTAGCTCTTTCAGAGGACTGGGGGGCGGAAATAAAGGGGGCGACATGAGGCAGCGGGGCCTGATACAAGTGAGGTATGGAAAGACAAAAAACTTAGATAGTAATCAATGGAAAAAAGCACTATACAGATAATATCCATAAAAACAACAGCAAAAGAAAAAAAAAAACCAGAATAGAAAAAAAAAAGAAGGGAAGAAAAGGAAGAAGAAAAAGGAAAGGAAAGGAAAAGAGGGGGAAAAAAAAAATCACGATCGCGCGATCATGCGGACGCCGAAATATCGAGTAGGGTCGTCAGAGCAGCTCGCTATCATCGATCAGGGGCATCGTGCAAAGCCATCAAGAGGCCGGCCCGGGACGGGGGATCTGAGGGCAAGAACAGAGAAAGAGGAATAGGGGGAAGGGGGAGGGGGGAGGGGGGGGAAGAGAGGAGGGAGGGGTCGCCTGTTCTCCCTGCTGGGCTCGGGGTCTAGTGGGGAAAGCAAACATGGTTGAAACACAATACATGTCTTATCGCCTAAATTAATTATGTGTTCCCTGCAGAACAGCCAAGAAGGAAACACTCCAGGGCTGCCTTTGGCCAGTGCAGATCCTGGGGTGTAAATTGAGGATCATGGGAATGACTTGAAACGAGGGTCATGGAGAGTTTTTAAAGACTGGCAGTAGGCTGGGATCAGCATGGGGGGCTGATGCACACACGCATGAAAACGGGTGTGTATGTACACAGAAACTAGATACGGGCCAAATACAATCGCTCAAGGAGAAATGAAGCGCTGGGTACATGATTGAGGTAGCCTGCCCTAGTTGGGATATTGATATGTAGTAATGGAGCTCAAGTCTGGGGGGTGTCGGAAAAGGAAATAGGAAGAGGAGGGTGAGGGAAGAGGCGAAGAGGGGAATTAAGTGATGT